>NW_006796449.1:522688-560466 GCF_000442215.2 Lipotes vexillifer | reverse complement strand
GAAAGAGAATCAACACTTATGGGTAGGACTTTCTCAGGGGCTTGATATCTCTCTAAGAGTTTTTCAGTTGCCACCCCATTGAAAAATGACCAGTAAATAATATTATTTTAAAAAGAGAGAGAGGGCTTCCCTGGTGACACAGTGGTTGAGAGTCCGCCTGCCGATGCAGGGGACACGGGTTCGTGCCCCGGTCCGGGAAGATCCCACATGCTGCGGAGCGGCTGGGCCCGTGGGCCATGGCCGCTGGGCCTGTGCGTGCGGAGCCTGTGCTCTGCAATGGGAGAGGCCACAACAGTGAGAGGCCCGCATAACGCAAAATAAAAAAAGACACAACTTGACTTAATTTTATTTAGATTTCCTGTTGAAGAACCATCAATTTGTGCAAAGAAGGATAGCATCTTGGAGACTTTCTGATATAAGGAAAACATTCTTAGCCTTGGTTTTAAACAGAATAGCCTCTATCATTCACTTAATTTAATGATCAAAGACAAATCTCTTCTTTTCTTCCAATTAAAAATTGCTATCCATCACATGAGCGATTGAACTGGAAATCCAGTCATAATTTTTCCTGTTTTATTTATTTTCTGTGATTCTAGGACTATAGTTTAGAACTTTGTTACTGGTATAATTTTAATCAACCAGTACACCTTTTTGATCTTTAACCACACCTATCAATTTACTTCTTCTAAAGGGCTTCTAAAAACATACTTGCCTATACTTTTGTGACCTGCTATTTCACAGAACAAGGTAACAGCATCTATTAGTAGAAAAAAATAGTTTAATATATCTTGAATAAACAATACACACTTTTTTTTTTTTTTTTTTGGTGGTACGCGGGCCTCTCACTGTTGTGGCCTCTCCCGTTAGGGAGCACAGGCTCTGGACCCACAGGCTCGGCAGCCATGGCTCACGGGCTTAGCCGCTCCGCGGCATGTGGGATCTTTCCGGACAGGGGCACGAACCCATGTCCCCGGCATCGGCAGGCGGACTCTCAACCACTGCGCCACGAGGGAAGCCCAACAACATACAGTGTTTTAAATGAATCTTAAACTATCAGAGCCCTTTAGCTACATTTAGAATCCAGTCTAATTTTTATACATTGATAAAGCAGATATTTTTAAATCTTCATTCCTTATTCTGCAATAAATTTCCTCTATCTACCTTGTTCTGTTGGGATTTAGAAGCAGCATTTATAGATATGACAGAGGAAGGCCTCATGTCAAAGACAGCCAGGCAGGCTTTAGAATTTCTGAAGAAGCAAACGTTTCAAAATAAAACTAGAAAAGGTATACAGCTTGGATCTGCTATTAAGCTACAGATATGTATTGATATAGTCTCTTTAGAAATGTATGCTGACATATAATTATGTACCCTGGAAGTAAACTACACATCAGAGCATCTACATGCATTCTTTCAGAGCATGAAAGAAGGTGTTTTGTAGCACCAGTGTAGTACATCAGAAAGCTAAAATATAATGAAAATCAAACAAAATAGTGGAAATAAGATTACAGTAAGACATTCTGATGAATCCTCCCCTTGTTGTTTCACTTGTGTGATTAATAAACCCTAAGAATTGAAGCCTTAACCTTTTATTTCTTTCAACAAACAAATGAGGTCTGAATCAGGCCCAGAGATTACAAGTGAATATATACATTATAATTTTCTTGGTGCATTTCGCTTGTGTGGTAATTTAGCTTCTTTCTTTCCTATTTGAAATCAAGGCAGAGACCTGAACATCTGGGGATATCACTCTGCAGTGATGTGTCCTAGTATGCCTGAAGCCTTCCACATCATTTAACACATTAATGATGCCTTTCAGCCATCACACCCTGGTATGGAGGCATATCACATATCTGCAGCATGAGCAATAAGCTGAACAAAAGCAGAGCCATATATTGTCCTGACAGTTATTCAGAACCTTTATATGAGCTTAAAGCCACAATTGTATGGAAAACCAGCAAATGGAGATAGTTTGGGGGTTTCCAGGATCTATATTGAACTCTCATCCCATTTTCGTTTCTGATCTTTAATATCAATACAATTAAAATGAACGGAGCAGACATATGTCTGGAGAATTACAGTTACTCTTTTCCTGCCGACTTCTTTAAAGTGCTCACAAGAACAGAAATACCAACAACCAGCTAGAGGAGAAAGTATGGTGTTAACTAAAGCACTTAGTATTAAGAAAGTATAGCATAGGGAACTATATTCAATATCTTGTAATAACTTATAATAGAAAAGAATCTGAAAAAGAATATATATATGTGTGTGTGTGTATATATATATATATCTGTGTATAATTGAGTCAGTTTGCTGTATACCCAAAACATTTGTAAATCGACTATACTTCAATTAAAAAATAAAAATTAGAAAGAGAGAAATAGCCATTGGATGCTAACTTGTGCCATATTCACTGCATCTTTCCAAGAGCAAAAAATGCTTTTTCAATAGAAATCTTTCCTATTATTAGTTTTCCCAAGCAGAATGTTTTTAGTCTCAAAACACATTAAAGACAATAACTTATCTTTTAATATATCCTACCCCTCTAGGATTAAGTTAAATATAAAAGATCCTTAGGGAATAATTGCAATATTTGCAGATAATTGAGAAATTGAATAAATGCAAATATTTAGAAGGAAAAGATGCTCTGATTTTAAAAGCAAAAATCCTACTACCACTAACAAGATTCTTTCATTATAAACTCTTAATTATATTTCAGTATCTCCAAAAATACAATCTCCCTGTTAATAACTATAATATAGCCCAAAAATCTGACTTTATAATATAGCACCTATCAATATAGCACCATTGTCCAAACTGAAAAAAAAGCACCTCTTCCTCAAGGGACTTTATTGCCATCTGCTATAAAATTGTTGTGATATATATTCAAATTAAAAGAATTATTATGTGTGGCATCCCCATGTGCTAGGGCCCTGAGATTCTATAATATTCACACTAAACCAAAGAATGCTGAGGCCAAAAAATGGGAAGCTCACATTTTCTACCTCATTTCACCAGTAGTAATTGCTGATCTAAATCCTCTTGATATGATTAACACTGCTCTGTAGTCTATTACATAATTATGTCATTTAATCCTTACAACAATTTTATGACTGTGAGTGGTTAAATGTCTTGTCCATGATTTCACAACTCCAAAGTTCCTGCTCTTAACTGTTAGGATATTCTTTTTCCTATGACTTTGCATAATTAAGACTGAAAAAAGAAATTTTTAAAGTTGGTTACCATATTAATGTAATTTGTGACTACCTGGCACACAGATCATACGATTTTTTTTCTTTGAAACCAAAATTTCACATGATTTGAGCAATGTTGATAAAAAAAGAAATCTGAATTGCTTTATTGGGAAGTTATTTACCCAAATCTTTCTTGCCAAAACCAAACAATAAAAACTCTTCTAATGTAGCTTTGAAGGGTTACATTTACTATTAGTCAGTGTTAATTTAAAAGCATTTATCTTGACAATTTGTTATCATTAAGGAATTAACCTCTTATTGCTTTCATTTTCATTCCGGTAGGAAAAAATAATTATAACAAACCAACAGAAAGAAAATTTGTGTCTTGTCACAGTTTTGTCCAAGAAATGGCTTTCAAGTGGAGGCTGGGGCTTCCCTGGTGGCTCAGTGGTTGAGAGTCTGCCTGGCGATGCAGGGAACACGGGTTCGTGCCCCGGTCCGGGAGCGGCTGGGCCCGTGAGCCATGGCCGCTGAGCCTGCGTGTCCTGTGCTCAGCAACGGGAGAGGCCACGGCAGTGAGAGGCCTGCGTACCGCAAAAAAAAAAAGTGGAGGCTGTATGTTATATTTTAAACCTAGGTCCTTTGCTGGGAGGTGATGGTATATTAGGCAATGTATTTCAAATGTCGAGTATAAAAATCCTTTTTGAAGACATTTTAGTAGAAGGTAAATGAAACAACCTCTACACAATGAAAGAGAAATAGAGAATTTCTTTCCTTGACATGTTGGAAATTTGCATGAATAACTGTTAGGTGTACTCCTTCTTAGAGGATATACACACAATTATGCTCCATGGATGGATGAAGATGGACAAACTCTGCCCCCAAACTATATTCAAACAACATGATGAACCAAAAAAATAAAAGTACATGATATGCAACATTTTTCTTTAATATGTCTGTAGTGAGCATAGTTATTTTGGTGGCATTTTAAATTTTCTCTTTTTGGAACTATAGTAAACTTACTAAAATGTACTTAAAAACCAATATTCTAGTGATTAAAAGTAAAAGGTGACCATTTCCTAAGTAATTGCAACATATTTGTTTTATGTCACAACATGGTCCTTGGTAAAAGTTTATTTTAACTCTTTATCCTGAATGATTGTTATAATATTCATTTGTCACTTGATTTCTTCTTATATCTCTGTCCATCTCTTTTGTTTAATCTTTGTAGACATTCTTTGCGTGACTATCCCTTTATTATTCTCACGAATCCTTTTTTATTTTATGGCTGTCTTTGGGTGTCATCCTAGCCAAAGTCTCAGAAGTATAGCTGAATATAACCAACTGCCTATCAGATGTTTCTATTAGACCCTCTCATGGGCACTTCAGTGCTGACACTAAGTCAAGATATATACATACATCTGTGTATGTAATGAAGGAAGAATGGCTTATTATATTGAGAGTTGTTTTACATCACATATGAATTCCAATTTTGAAAGAATTAGAGCCTAAACCAATCACATCAAAGTAGGGTGTTTCAGAGCCTGACTTCATATATTTTAATATTTATTCATATTTTTTTAATTTTAAAAAGGAGTTTCTATTTCTCCCAGATACAGCAAGATCAGCATGATTATGTTTGAGACAGGGCTCAATAACTTATTTAAGTGCTTCCTTAGTTCCATATACTTTCTCTCATTTTATTTAGTCCTCACAACAATCCGTGTGTGTATTATTATATCCATGTCAAAAAGGATGTAAAGACTCCAGATTAGTCTAATCCCTGTCTTAAATTCATTTTTAAAGAAAATTGGGAATGAATGCATAAACAAACCAAATTTAAAAATAAAAAATCTAGTCACCTCACTATTAAGTGGCAACACCTGGATTTACAGTTAGATTTTTTTTTTTTTTTTTGACAGTCCTTCACCACTCTGCTTTTCAAATATTGTTTTTTTGCAATATTTGTTTCAATTTTAAGTAAATACTGGATTATTTTCCCATGAATACATGATATATTTTGCATCAACTTAGTTCCTTAGAATAAGTAACTGGAAGGAAACTTAAAAATTATCCAGTCCAAGTGTTTAATTTCACAAAAGAGATAAAACAATAGCTCTGATAAAAGTGACCTATTCAGAGGCCGAAACCAAAGAGTGGGAGCAGAGAGGAGTATTCCCCTCTGTTGATATGCATTCCAGAACTCTTCCTACTCTGACATACAGACTCTGCTCGGCTCTGACATACTGACTCTGCTCGGCTCTGACATACTCTGCTCACTACAGACATATTAAAGAAAAATGTTGCATATCATGTACTTTTATTTTTTTGGTTCATCATGTTGTTTGAATATAGTTTTGGGGCAGAGTTTGTCCATCTTCATCCATCCATGGAGAATAATTGTGTGTATATCCTCTAAGAAGGAGTAAACGTAACAGCTATTCATGCAAATTTCCAACATGTCAAGGAAAGAAATTCTCTATTTCTCTTTCATTGTGTAGAGCTTGTTTCATTTTCCTTCTATTAAAATGTTTTCAAAAAGGTTTTTTATACTTGACATTTGAAATACATTGCCTAATATACCATCACCTCCCAGCAAAAGGCCTAGGTTTAAAATATAACACATCTTCCTTGATTTGAATTAATATGGTAGAAGAATTTGGTTTAATTTAAAGTCCTTATTTCTGAAAAGTTTAAAAAATGAATCTCATCTATCTTACTTGAAATATGTTTCCATTCTAAGCTATTTTCATAAATTCTTATTATTGCAGATAGAAGATAGATGTCTTTATTAAAGTCCCAATATAAAACAGCTAGAAAAAGAACTAGGTTTTGCAACAACTTATTGTTTTGTGTGTATATATTTGCATTTGTGTTTGTATGTTTATGTGTGTGTGTATATATATACATATCTCAAGAAGAATATAAAGTTCTAGAAAGTGTATGAAGCCTAACAGATCTGAGAGAAGAAAGTCCTTTTATTTTCTAAATCATTTGCACTTGAATAGTTTTACTCTTGACTGTGTTATTTATTAAATAAGGATTATGTCTACCCGGAGTTGTGGTAAAGACAAGAACAATTGCCTACATAAGCACTCAAGTGCTTGGTCCTTATAAGTGATCAATACTTGGTAGTAATATCATTAATGAACTTTTGGAACATTTAGCAACGAATGTACTTTTGAAGATCAAAATAACTTTTAGCTAACTCCTAGTTTCTTTGGCAATACCTAACACACTTAATTACCAATTGCTTTTTTCTGTTCCCTAAGCATTGACTGAGCACCTGTTGTGAGCCAGGTACTATGCTGAATGCACAGCAGATAAGATGCTTATTACGATGTGCCTACTATCTTCAAGGAGCTCTCAGTTTAGTAGATCTTACAGGTTTTAAGAAACCAGCATGAAATTGATTGATTTGACCAAGAAAAGGCAGGCAAGGCCAATTACCAAGACACTTCAATAAGCATCAGCAGCTCAGTGAAGCCACCCAATGAAATATTTATCTTGAATTCACTGATAATGCCAAATTATGTATAATAGCTTCATTTTTTTTCATTACTAAGGGATAGATTTTAAAGACTATCTTTTTATGATTTTTTTGGTATGTGATGCAAAAAAAACAACACCCTATCCCAAAGATTTTCACTTAAAGGAGGAAGAAAAAGAAATAAAATACTCTAAATTATGTACAAATTAAATGATAGGTGTATGTGTAGTTTAATTGTATCTCAGTTGAATGTGTCTGGTTTGTATAAAGCAACTAGTCAAAATATGTGAAGTGAACAAATATTTAGAGCTGTCCAGTGAAACTCTCCACATCAGTCTGGCTTATTTATCAATCTATCTGTCCCTTCTCCTATCTCTCAATCAAGCTTTTTGTTATTAGTATGGAATGTAGTTTCTATTTAGTTAAATATACAAATTTATAGACAGTTACCACGTAAAGTATATGAAACTAGGAGCAAACCAATATATTGTACAGCTCAAGCTTACACAGTGTTATATGTCAATTATATCTCAATTTTTAAAAAGTATATGGAACTAAAGAGCACTAAAATGTAATGGATAGTAATTATCAGAAAAGTAACTCTTCATGACAAGTCATTAAGAAAAATTTTAGAAATGTTTATAATAATCATTGTAAGAATAAATTATAACTGCTCTGAGGATATATGGCCAGAATTTAGCACTGATGATGTAATAATATGCCAGGTTTTACCACTCTGTCTGCTAATATTTGTTAAGACATCCATGATTATAAATATTGCCTGTTTGTGAAAGGTAAAAGTTATTGCTCACTCTATTAAGTTAAAAACACTACTGAAATGAGTTTCAAAAAAAGAAATCTATCAGAGGAACTGTATGTAAAGAAATAATCCACCATTTTTTATCCAGGTCAATCTTCATATACACTTTGTTAGGAGGTAAGATTTTAACTGTCTTCTTGGGAAGTGCTTAAGGAAATTCTAAAATTCATGTGCATTCCACTTGTAATGCTGGTATTTACATAACTATTTGCTATAATTTTTAGTATACTGAACGAAGTCTCAAAAAGTATTTTATATATATTTTGATGATAAATGTTTCTCTACTATTAGTAGTAATTTCTTATTTAAATGAACTGGTGGACATTAGATATTTTGTATTTATTTGTGCATATCTTTGGGTTGTTATAATAGCCTAAAGGAACTGTTGAATAGACACAAAATCATATTTATTATTTAAAGTAACAACCAAGTGTGGAGTACTAGGCATTTGTCAAATACAGTATTGGGTATTTTACAGACAACATTTAACCCTTTAAGCAACCCTGTAATTTGAGCATTATTACCCTTATTAATAGAAAAGGAAACTGTTTTCAAGAGTTTAGTTAACTAGCCCCTCTTTTCTAACTTATGTGGCTAAATAGAATTTGAATCCAGGTCTTTTAAATACAATAGTATTTCCCAGTTTTCAGAAAGCAACTGCATGTTTTCAGGAATTTTGCTTCAACCACATACCACCAGGACTCTCATAGTTTAGCAATGTATCAATACTTAGTTAAATCAAGCCTCATTTGTTACCTAAAATGTATTTGAAAAGAGAACTTTACTCCTGTATATGGAGAGCTAATATCATTTATTAAATATTTGTTTGTCCGTATAGCACCTAAAATCCTTTTTCAAACCACTGACGGTAAATTTGGAACCCTTTGAGTAATATACTGCTGCCCATCAATACTACAAGCCCAGGGCTTCCCTGGTGGCGCAATGGTTGAGAGTCCGCCTGCCGATGCAGGAGACACGGGTTCGTGCCCTGTTCCGGGAAGATCCCATATGCCGCGGAGCGGCTGGGCCCGGGAGTCACGGCCGCTGAGCCTGCGCGTCCGCAGCCTGTGCTCCGCACCCCCAAAAAAAAAAAAAAAAAAAAAAATACTACAAGCCTGGCAATTATGAATATGGAGTCTGTAACCCACAGGCCTCCCCATTGCAGGTAATGGCAACTCCATCCTTCCAAGTTATCCAAATTAAAGCCATTGAAGTCATCCTTGACTCCTCCCTCTTACAACTGATCTATCAGCATATTCTATAAATATACCTTCAAAATATGACAAGAACCAGACCACTTCTTACCACATCCATTGCTACAACCCTAATTCCTTCATATCCTGCCTATATTATATAAAATACCTCCTAAATGGATCCCTTCCTTACACCCATGCCTTCTCTACAAAAATCTCTCATAACTATACTAATGTTCATTATCATTCATTATTTCATTACATAGATTAATGACATTTCTATTTTTTTCTGAAACATAGCTGGTAGTTTTTCCTAGTTATTTTAAATGTTTTATTCCCTTTCCCTGTTTCCTTTTAAAGGAGATGGGCATTATTTTTTATTTGACCATTGGAAAGATGAAAGAAATAACCTCTTATATGACCAGATAAGTTTATTTTTATTTTTATTTTTTTTGCGGTACACGGGCCTCTCACTGCTGTGGCCTCTCCCGTTGCGGAGCACAGGCTCCGGACGCGCAGGCTCAGCGGCCATGGCTCACGGGCCCAGCCGCTCCACGGCATGTGGGATCCTCGCGGACCGGGGCACGAACCCATGTCCCCCGCATCGGCAGGTGGACTCTCAACCACTGCGCCACCAGGGAAGCCCACCAGATGAGTTTATTTATTTTTTTTAAAGTCTCAAGCAGGAATTGCTGCTCCTAATTGTGTGTTCTTAAATGCTGACTCATGAGTTTGATGACCTAATATGTCAATAGCTTGACATTTGGCATTTCTTTCCTCACTTAACTCTCACATGTAAAATATTCACCTATAGCATCTTACCTAGAGTACACGTATGGTTTTGAACCCAAAAGAATATATTGAAACAATAAAAAAGGTGCCATTAGTGTTACCCATGGCACAGCCAAGGCCTTCTTGTATCCTCTGTCCTTTGGAATAAAGACTTATGAGTTCCTAATCTATACATTTTGTTAAGATACATTTTTTAAAGTGTGTCATGTATAACCTAAGATATAAGCTTGAAAGTTGATATGAGTGGTGCTTTGTGACAGAACCACAGATGTTCAGTACATGATATATTTATTTTTTACCCCAGTGGCCCTTATAAAAAGGGCTAGAAGATCGGCTTATAACAAGTCAACTAATGACATGATATAGAGAGGCCCCTGGTTCAGTGGCTGTTATTACAGCTGTGTCCCATTACATATTAGATACCTAGAACATGGTTGCATTCCAAATGGCATTTATCTTTTGAATTTCAAACATTCCTGCCATAAATAAGGATTTTATGCTTTTCAAAAATGTTTCACAGTTTAGTCTAGGGAATACTGAAAGGTTGCTTTTACTTAATGAAATTCCCCCTTTAAGGGTTCCTGGAGCTAAGATGAGCATTTTTTGAGCACTCACCTCTGCAGACCTGTGTCATTTTCCTCTTTGCCCATTCCTTGCTATTCCCTTAGCCTGGATGGGTGATAATAACTTGAGTTTCACAAAACCAGCAGTGTGAAGACCATATGAGAGTTGGCCTTTGATCATGGTTTAATAATTCTCTTTGTTACTTTTTCCAACAAGAGATAGCTGAATCTATCATAGAATGATGACCTATATTAGTGGTACAGGAAAAGCAAGATTTTTATATGTATTTTGTTCCCAAAACAAATACTATGTTTTAAATATATTCTAAGTGAAAGTGTGAAGAGTGAGGACCCCTCCTTCTCCAAGGTCCTGATTATATTGTGAAGGAGGTAGAGATTCCTGCATTTAAAGCATAATAGTATAAAACCTTAAGAACAGTTATGTGAGATGACCCCACTCCAGAAATAATAGCCACAGTTATTCCTTTCAGAAATAATTATAATGATCCATCTCATCTTTTCAAAGTGGGACTAGCTGCTATTAATCAAGTGTATGTTCCTTTCTTTTTGAGATGTACATGTCTCCTATCTTGAGGAATGAACCATGTAAGGAAGGAAATTCATTATGTGTGTCCTTGATTCAGGGAGAAACTCCGTCATTTTCCTTTTGTTCTCCAAATAATTGTCGGGATGGTGGGAGATCAGCCTGGACAGTTATTGCTGGTGTAGCAACTGCTGCCTAGGAGCAAGCTCTGTTCCACCTCGATGGAAAGAAAGCAGCTGCCTTTCTACTGCAGTTGGTACCAGGCAGCTGCTTTTATTGTCTATATTTCTTTATAGGGTCTCTCATCCTAGCTGTAGTCACCTGCACACAGCCTACAGTTTTTTGTTTTTTAGTCACAAAGGCTACAACCAGAAAGCTTTATATGACCTCTGTAAAGAACAATGCAGAAAGTGGAGTGGAAAGACATTTTCCTGGAACTGAATAAAGAGTGAACATGTGTTTATGTGTGTGGGGTGGGAAGGTGTTGGGAGGCGGGGCAAGGGGAAAGTGCTTGGTATGTGTGATTGAGTGTTTGTGAAAAGCACCAGATTGACAGATGGCAGGATGTACACAACATGGGAGGGATGGCAGCGAAAACTCATCAGCCTTTGTTCTGCAAAGAATCACCACCAGAATACGAACCAAAAATATGCCAAATGAATGAAGTTTTTCATTTGTTCACAGTTTAAAGAAAATGTTCTCATTGACTGGGATTATATTTATTAACACAAACTAAAATTTTAGTCTGGTGTCATTTCAGTCTCTGTTTTCCTCCTCAAATTTTAATAAGAGGATTTATACAAGTCCAAACTGCCAGGAGATTGTAAGATGGTTGGCTGTAGCATCAAATAAAACAGTTCTATCAGTTTATCCTAAATAAAGCTACGTATCTATCTTTGCTTTTAAACATAATTTTTGATCTTAGAAGTATTTTTGGACAGGATTTATTGAATTATATTAGACCCTGTATTAGTCAAGTTGACCAAAGAAACAGAACCAATAGGATGTGTGTCTATCTATCTGTTTATCTATCTATCTAGAAAGAGAAAGAGAGTGATTTCTTTTATACAATTGGTTCACATGATTGTGAGGGCTGGCAAGTCCACAATCTGCAGGGTAGTCTGGCGGGTTGGAGACCCAGGGAAGAGTTGATGTTGCAGCTGAGTCTGAAGGCGGTCTGGAGGCAGAATTCCCTCTCTCAAGGGAAATACCTCAGTCTTTTTCAAAGGCCTTCAAGTGATTGAATGAGACCCAGCCACATTATGGAATGCTATCTGCTTTCCTTAAATCTACTGATTTAAATGTTAATCTCATTTGAAAAACACCTTCAGAGTGACTTCTAGACTAGCTACGTTGATACGTAAAATTAACCATCATACTCCCCCGTGGCAGTGGTGTGTGTGTGTGTGTGTGTGTGTGTGTGTGTGTGTGTGTGTGTGTGATTGCTATCTTACTTTTGAATAAATATCTAGACCATACATTTAAGGGAAATGCCAGGATAAGTTGTTACACAGACAATAATAATCTTTGAATTTCACCCACTGACCATATTGAAATTCTCTTTTGGTTAATTTTAATTCTAATTCTACTTTGGGTGTCTTTTCTTAGGTTTTCCTTGGAATGCAATACCTAATGCATGAGATGGTCCCTCCCCTCATCCTATCCCAAATATGTTGAGTTTCAAGACCTCCTTTGGGTGACCACTTATCAATAGCAATGTAATTTGTAGAAAAGGCACATTATACTGCTTTTTATTGGTAAATATTTTTACATCAACATTTTACTTTTGGAGATCATTTTCTCATGTGCCTCTTTTGGATAGAATTTCAGGGACAGTGTCCGGCTTTATGAGACACACATCTTCTCCTTAGCCTTTGAGGGACATCTCTATGTCCAAGACAGTGTTGTGATTGGCACTAGCACCGCTCAGAGGGCTTGTTTATCATCTTTGGGTAGTGATATCAATGAAAAACCTCGGCTCGGTGATTTTAAAGCATGAAATTGTTTAAAAAATTACTCGGAAGCATTTTCAACACACCAATATGTACCCACTTCAAGCCAATCTTATAGGCTCAAAGCCTCTGAAATTAAGTGTGGGTATGCCTAGCACGCTAAAGCTGAACCTGATCCCCAAGCACTTGGAAGTTCTTGGAAAGAAACTGTTTTCACAACTGCAAGGCTTCGAACAGATAGAAAATCCACAGCCCTCTCACATTTGTTGTTTCTACTCAGCTTGAGTTTAGATGAAGTGCTTGGCCTGAGGCCAAGCATGTTGAATTTGTCGAAATAGTATCTTGTTCTCAAAAGACAACACATTTTTCTAGACTTTATGCAAATGTAAAAGATTGTCATTATTTTGTCAATATGTCTTGAATCCATTTAATTCTGAAGTATTTTAATGGAATCAAAATTTGAATTAATTAGTGTTGTTGCTTTCTTCTACATTTCAGTCTTTGCCGCTTTTAAAAAGTTTTCTTTAAATTCATTTCATAAAGTGACTGCACTTTTATAAAAATAAAATCTTTTATCCATTCAATTTAAGTATTTATGTATTTTTTAAGTATTTATGTATTAGGGGGATACAATGATAATTAATACATGCTTGCAGTCTTCAAGAAATTTATAATTACTTCGACACTTAATCAAATAAATATAATTTGTTCAATCAAAAGGCATCAGGATAAAAAAGGAATGATCATTTCCAGTTTGGGAATTGAGGAAGATTTTATTGAAGAGGTAAGGTTTGAGATGGACAATTGAAAGATAGATAAGGACTTAATAGGTGCAAAAGGGAGCAAAAACGTTAAGGACTGAGAAAGAAAGCAGAGAGGCCGGAGAGGTAATTGTCTCTTCAGGCAAGTACAGTCAGCTTAAGAGTAGGAGAGGAGAAAGCTGAGTGGGGGATGGAAAGGTGGTTTGAGGTCTGCACTGTTCCAGGGGGATTCAGTTTGACTGAAACAGACACACACTCACTCACCTGCATTTCCAGACATATTTAGAAAAAGATACAGAATTTAAGTGAAGTAGCAACATGGATGGACCTGGAGATTACTACACTAGGTGAAGTCAGACAAAAACAGATATCGTATGATATCGCTTATGGGTGGAATCTGAAAAAAAAAGATGCAAATAAAATTCTTTACAAAACAGACCCACAGACGTAGAAAAGAAACTTATGGTTACCAAAGGAGGACGCGGAGGGATAAATTAGGAGGAGGAGATTCACATATACACACTACTATATATCAAACGGATAACCAACAGGACCTACTGTGTAGTGCAGGGAACTATACTCATATTTTGTAATAACCGATAAGAGCAAAGAATCTGAAAAAGAACATACATATATATGAACATATATATATATAAGAATCACTGTGCTGAAAAAGAACACATATATATATGTATGTAAAACTGAATCACTGCGCTGTACACCTGAAACTAACACAAAATTGTAAATCAACTATACTTCAGTTTTGAAAAAGTGACGTAAAGGAGCCATAGACACAAGAGCAGAGACACCATATCTTGGCTCAGCTTTACTCCTGGTCTTCTAGAATCCTGATAGGGTAACAGCCTTAGGTGACTGTGTAGCAAAGGTCCTGCCAGACTTGGAAATGCACACTAATCTTGCTGTACCCCTGCTTTTTTATACTCAGTTCTGTATTTTGCATTCTGGAGAAAAGCACCAAAAATTGTGCTCTTCAGTTTAGGGGAATATTTACAAATATTGAACCCTTTTGGTTCTTGAACCAGTTCAGCAACAACAAGACCAATAGACAGAGGGAAATGGGGGCCAAAGCAGAGACAGTCTTCCAGTGTCTTTGAACAGTATCTTTGCTTCCTTCTTTCCTTTGGCATACAAGGCCCATCTCCCTGAGGATCCTGCCGTGCAACTTCTTGCATGTCAAGCGTGCATGGGAATTTTTCTCCATCTTATATGTAGTGGCACTCATGTATGTTATAGATGGTTTGGGACAGGGTGGAGAGAAAGGCAGGTAGATTTAATGGAGGAGAATATTATGACCTTTGATTTAGGGAAAGAAAGAAAGTTGCAAGGGACAGCAAGTAACAAACTAACAGTAACCCAAAAGAGAGGTATCAAGGTCTATACTAAATTTAAGAAAAGGAGGAAGATGACCTTTTAAGAGATTAAAACCAGAATGTATGAATTGAGCAGTTGTGAATTAAAGAGCAATGGTGAGTTGCAGCTCACTCAAACCTGAAAATAATCTGAACAAGTGTGGCAAGAAAGCATGGTGAAGCCTTTGATCAAGATCGGAAAGAGGAAAAACACGTGATAAGAGCATCTTAGAATTGATGAGATAAGGCAACATATAGGTTGTTCATCCAAATGGTCATACAACTTTAAGCAGTTGCCTATTAAAGTCTGATTCTTGGGAAAGAACTTAAATATGAGTTGTATATTTGGAAATCATGAGAGTTGAAAAGGAGTCAATATAGAGTATAGAATTTTTTGTTAAAATATAGGGCCAAAGATAAGATCTTGGGAACTGCAGCAAATAGCTTCGAGCATAGGCAAAAGGGCCAGCTTTGGAATCCAAGCTCAGACTTTAGGAAATAATCATATGCAACTGTAACTTATGAAATCTTATTCTCTTTTTTTTCCCCCCTTTCTTAATCCTCCTCAAAAAATATAAGCTTTATGAGGGCAGGGAGTTTTTGCCCACTTGTGTTCATTGGTGCATTGCTGATGTATTTCCTCGGAGCTTGAAATGTAGTGGGTGTTTAATAAATGTCTATCAAATGGCTCTATAGTCAGTTATGCCCTGTTGATTCCGCCCGAACAACTCTCTCCTTATTTCTATGACATCCTTTCTGTCTTCACTGATATTTCTAACTTCAGGTTCTCATCATTTTTCATCTGGAATATTGCAGTAACCACTAGTCTGGAGTTGCTCTTCTACCTGATTTGTTTTATAAAGCATCTTCAATCTGAGTGCTTTTCTGTGGCTCACAAAGTTCCCCATGACCTGCTCCATGTCTATTTGACATTTAATACCTTTCCAGTTTATGCTCCATGAATACAATATCTTATAATCTTCATAAACTCTCTACAATTTCATGCCATTTCAAACATGTTAACTATTTCCACTTACAGGAAATTCTGTTTTCCTTCTTTACCCAATGCTGTAACTCCTCAAAAGCAGGCACTGGGTCTTATCCATGTTTGCTGAACTGTAATGAAATCATGGCAGGATTAATCTTATTGAACACCATTTTGATCATGTTGCTTACTTGTTCTAAAAGCTTTAATGGCTCCCCATAACAGAGGAAAAAAAGTCAAACTTCTTAGCCTGGAAATTAAGACCTTTCACATGTAGGCTTCATGTAAATCTCCAACCATAATCAAAAACAAATTTAACTCTTTCTTATTCTCCAGGAAGTTTTGCAGATTTGGTGACCTTCACCTAAAATACACTAATTCAATATTTATGTATCCAAATGTCTTCCATCCTGCAAGGCCCAGATTAAATGCCAGCACCTCCATTAATTTTCTCTAATTCTTCTCAGCTAGCAGTAATTGTGCTTTCATCTGAACTCCCATAGCACTACATTATCAGTTATCTGCATCTCTTATGGTGCTCTTCTACTCTAATTTACATTAGAATGACATTTTATATGCATTTAATTTTTCCTACTGTACTCTAAGTTCCTCAAGGGCATGATCCAGGCACGGGCCCACATTTGTCTCTTTCATAGCAGCTGGATTGGTCCTCATCCAAATTGGTACTTTTAGATACTTTTTAAGTGAAAGAGATACAAGAAGAAGGGAGGGATGAGCAGAGGATTTAAATACCAGAGGTTTCACAGAAGTAGATCAGAATACAAAAGCTACTATTGTTGGTAGCTGGGGATGTACTCGACCACTTGAGACAATTTAGAGTGAAATTTGGGGACAGAAGGATTGCAAACGTTAAAGTACATACCATGTGGCAGGCACTGTGCTAATTGTGTTCTGTGTATTATTTAATTCAATCCTCATTAGGAAAAAAGCCCTATAAAATAGAAACTCTTATTTTCCCAGTTTTTTTAGTGGAGGAAACTGAGAAAAGCACATTAAGTAACATACTTAAGTTCACACAGATGTTGCTGAATCATGATTTGAACTCAAGTAATCTGACAGCAGTGTCTGCATACTTAACCACCACTTTCCCCTCTACTGAAGCATGCCATTGAAGGAAAGAAGAATATGGTTTAGCAATGTAATGGCAAGGTCAGCAGGGCTTTTGAGGACTCAAGTAATGGTAAGAAGGAATGGAATCAATGGCAGGTATTAGTCATGAAAAGAAGTAGGAAAAACCTGTTTCTCTCAACATAAGGAGGAAAGAAGGAAGAGATAGGTGGATCTAGAAAGTCACTTTGACTGAAACAGGTCATGAACTGAATTGGATCGGGATTAAGAAGTTGTTAAATCACAGAATAAAAATGTGATGTGCCCCTTCAAACTGATACCACTGTTGTTCATCTCCTTTGTGTATCTAGACAAAACCTCTGCAACTCACTAGTGGGTATTAAGTAAGAAAATAACAGAACTACCAAGGAATTAAGTAAGCCAGTATGGAAATTTTATTACATCTGCTCTTAAACTGTATGAAAATAAATGTTTCAAGGTAGTCAGTTCTCTGTAAAATCAGTTTTTGTGCAGGTACAGCTCTGTTCTGAAAAAAACATTCATGATAGTTGTTCACATATTTTTTTATTCCAGTGATTTTTTTGTTGTGGTTACTTGATTTTGGCTAATGATTTTAAGACATTGTGATCTGTACTATGGCCACAATTGTCATAGCCTCCTACTTATGCACATTTAAACAAAATTTCTTCTATCTGTTCTCATGTCTTTAAGTTTTCCCGGAAGATTAACTTCCTTAAATATTTAATGAAGAGGACCTTCATTAACATTCTCTTCTTGTACTCATTGTACAGGAATCCTATTTTCCTAGGCCCACTTCTACCTGCTAAACTGAGAAACAGTTCATAAGTTAAGAGGAAGTGTGAGCTGGTATGTTATCAAGGAGATGTGTGGAGTTTCCCTAAATACTGTCAGCCAGTATCTTCTCTAGTTCAGTAATCTACAGCTATGCAGTCTGACACATTCAGAATTTTTAGCTGAAATCTGTTGATGGGCAGAGTTTGTTCTAGTCTATGTTCTTGTATTTATTTCATTGTAAAAAGCACAGTGATATGAAAGGGAAAAAAAAGACTGAAATTGACAAGTAGCAAAATTTCAAGACTGGGAAAGAAATGTCTTTTGTGAAAACTTTTTATATCCTGGACAACCTTAATTACCTATGTTGAAGAGAAACAGTGTTTAAATAATTCAACGTTTGAAGAGTTACTAGAATGTGTCTGGTGGTGGGCTTTAGTATCACCTTCACTGTTTCTACAGCGCAATTCTCTGTGTTCACTTTTAGCCAGGGAATTTATCTAAAAGCTTTGTTCAATTCTAAAAATGTAAAACCATGATGGTATGGAGAGATAGGAAAGAAAATGTTACCACAAGTTTCTGCATAATTAATAATCAATCTGTTCTGAAAGATTTAAATCAAATTGGGATTGACTTTTGCCCACCTTAAAACCAAAGATCTATCCACCTGAAGTTCTTGGATCAGTCAGCCCCAGCAGACTCTGCAAATAAGAAGACAGCGTGAATCCATAGAAGTTCCTAAGACAACTCATAACTTCACTAGTCATGACCTAAAACTTGAAGAGGCCTGATATACAGATTTGGTCCTGAATGGCTCTATACTATGATGGAGCATGTTGACTTATTTCTGGCAGTCCCCCTGTCACCCTCATGCTTAGGCTCAAGCTTCTGTATTCCAAGATATATTTCTTAAAAAGATTTTAAAAAGCCCAAACCATACAACAGCTTTTATTCATATCTAACACAGACTTTTTATTTCTCCTAATTGCAAAGAGCTGATCCATTGGCATATATGCCACTTCCAGGAATGCTCTTAACCGCATCAGACTTGGCACTGTCTAGATGTTGGTTTTGATTGCCAACCTACAAAACAGAAGGAAAATCACAAAAGAGAAAATTAACAAGTGTGCACAGTTCCAAAATTTGTTCTACAAATGTGTTTTAAATCAAATGAATCATCCTTTGGCACAAGCTATTCACTTTATAGTTATTCATTTGAAAGGCTTAGTCTCTGTCTCCTGAAGACTGTGGTAAGCATTATTACTGTTGAATGAGACAGTTACCTTAAATCATAAATAAAACAAATAGAATAATTTAACATTTGACTCTCAGAAGAAGGTATGTTATCTCACTTTGCACTGGCAATGTATTTTAAAAAGAAGTATTCAGAAAATCAGTTTAAACCACAAAAGGATCAAGGATGTGTCTGCATCCTTGTCTGCAAGGATGTGTACTGCTGCAAGAAAAAAGTAATTTGATCCAACAAATGCATCTTGACTAAGAAAATATGTGGTACTCGAAAATATTTTATCACTTTGCTTTTCTAGTCTTTTCACTACATAAAAGTGGTTTCAGTTCTTATTCTTGTAACTTTCTAATTTGATTAAAGGTCTCTGGCACTAAATAGAATTTATGCTGAATACTATTTATATTTATTCTTGAAATCATCTTTTTAAATTAATGTCAAGTCTTTGGAAGGGTAAAGACTTACAAAGGTAAATAATATTAACCCTCTAAGAGATAAATTGGGCTTTTCTTTTTTTCCACCTCATTTAATCTTTACTTTTAAAGAAATTTTGTAGCTCATTTATAACTTCTTCAAGACTATTTTTTAAATTGGCTCCTTAGACAAGATAAAAACTTAACAAATGTGTGTAGTATTTTCTCCATTGTATGTAGATAACTGTGGGTAAGCCTTGTATTTCTGCATCTCTGCCTAACATCTGTCTTACCTTACAAAACAAAACTTTGGGAGTAGTAATTGTAAAATGGCAGTGTTATTTCAGAATGTTCTTATAGCAGCAAGTGGGAACTGAGGAAGAAAGATCAAAAAAGATTTCTGTGTGAGCCCACTTGTCTCAATTCCTATGGGTCAGGTGTCTCTTCTGGTGAAGTCTGCTAGACAGTGGGATACCCAGGACATCATCGCCCTGCTATGAATGAGTCTCTCCCAGAGGGGACTTACTTGTCTGCCTCTTTCTCTGATTCCTACTGGACTCTAATTTTCATTCACCATGTGAATTGACAGGAAAGATTTATTCAGAGATATACTTTACCTCACTTTCAATCCAAGTACAGGCTTCTGTTTGTGGGCTTCTGTAACATGTTACCCCAACATAAAACTAACTTGAGTTCTGTAAGGCTTTGAGAGGTGTAGGCTGGAGAAGGTGTCATTACTTGGTTTTATTCATCCTGGGTTCAAGAATGTAAGAATGTGAGATGTATCTAAGATGAGATAGTCATTCAGTGCAATTATTATGATATGTGTATCATATATAATACTATATATAATAAATGTCAGTATCTATTAAGACAACAAAGATTTTTAAAAAATTAGTTTCCAAAATAAAAGGTAAAATATATACAGTTATACATACTACACACACACACACACACACACACACACACACACACACACACACACATTTAGTTACATATAAGATGTTCAGCAAGGTATTTTTCAGTTGCTTGAAAATTGGCAAATAAAATCACAAAATAGGACAAAAATTCATAATCAAATACCACAATCAATACCACAATCAAAAAGAACTGCAGGGCTTCCCTGGTGGCGCAGTGGTTGGGAGTCCGCCTGCCGATGCAGGGGACACGGGTTTGGGCCCCGGTCTGGGAAGATCCCACATGCCGCAGAGCGGCTGGGCCCGTGAGCCATGGCCGCTGAGCCTGCGCGTCCGGAGCCTGTGCTCCACAACGGGAGAGGCCACAGCAGTGAGAGGCCCGCGTACCGCAAAAAAAAAATAAAATAAAATAAAAGAACTGCAAACAGATGGGACCAGATTTCTCGAAGGTCTTTTAAATGGCTCAAAATGGGTCCCTGCAATGTTGAGACCTACAGAGTCCTCTGAAAAAGTCACGAGTGCCTGTAGGGAGCCAGCACACAATTCCAATGTCTGGTATCAGCCAAGAAAACAGTGGACTCAATAAATACAGTGCAATTGTGTGCACAGTAAGTATAAACTTTTTCATTTTTCCACAGTCTCTACACAGTGCCCCCAACATCAGAAGAGAGAAAGAAGGAATAAAAGTGCAAAGTTTTTTCTCTCACCCAGGATATTGATGTTTTATAATGGTGTACACTGGGCATTAATAACTGAAAGTTAACAGGAAGCTATGAGATATTCTAGCAATGTTATCAAAGAACAGGAAATCAAGTTTCAGCAGGTCAGAGGAGCTCTGTTCTCTGTATTCCATTTAAAAAAATGTCATGGGTCTGGTGTGCATAGTGATGCCTACTTCCTGTTTGAGGGCCCATTGTCATGATACGTCTGGTATTGACCTACGAATATCCAAGAATGGCTAAATAACAAAGCAGCTCTGCTTTTCTAACTTGGGAATGCTGTATTCTGAGCATAGAAGGACAGGATTAAAAAAAAAAAAACCAAACACAACAAAACAAAAAAACAAAAAACTAACCATTTGGTCCAAAAGAGTTACCTCTACCTAGAGTAGATAGAAAAGTAGAGGTCTAATTGAACAAAAATGATGCCACTAAAATTCTAGGTAACACCACAAACCATCTTTTTATCCCACTGTAGCAACTGTAGTCCTCTTACTCAAGTAATTTCTAATATCTGTGTTATAACTTCTAACTCTCAGGAGTGAGTTTGAGGCATTGATTGTGCTGGGGTAGGAGTGTGTATATGTGTGTGTGTATATTAGCTCTGGGTAACCGCACCTGTTATATCTGTTTGTGTGTCTGTGTTTGGTTTCCCTAAACAAAAACCCAATGGATACTGAGACTTTCTAATGACAGTATTTGCTATTAACTAGAATAGAAACAAACTGTGTAAATGTCTTGAAAATCTAAATAGAGTTCAAGATGGTCTCAGCTCTCATAAATATTCTGAGTATCTTCAGAGACCTGAGGTGTCTTAGTTTTTCTTCTTCTAGAAGCCTTAGTTTGGCTTCTTCTACAGGTAGGGGAGTATGAAAATAAAACAGGGAAAGGAAGGCAACCTATGAAAGGTCAGATATTGGTCAAGTTACCCTGTGGAAGACTGGAATTTAATTCTGCTGCTGAAATGTGAGAGTCAGTGTAGAACATTTGCTTCAGAGTTATGCCATTCAACAGAAGATAAGGCCTCTAGGTATAAATATCCAAGCTTTATCTGTTCTTGACTGAGGCTGTCCCAAGGATGAGAATGAATTGAAAGAGTATTAATTCTTAGAACTTCCAGCCTGAAGTGCTTGGGCAGAGCTGACTCCGATGGCCAAAGAAAGCCCTCAGTCAAATGGAGTGAAATGCTGGCAGCTTGAAATAGGAAAGTTACCCTACAATAGTAAATTCCAAAGGGATACTATTGGGACACCAAGAAAATATGCTCATTAGGTATTGAATGGTTTGGAGTACTTCATATCAGCTAGTCTTTAACTGAGATGATAGGTTCCATATGCATATAGGGGAGCAGAAGGTATCAGGTAGTAATTTGTAAAGAAATCCAATTTTAGTGATGAGAATGTTTTCCATCTCCATAAAGGTGGGCTCCACATCCACCTTTTACATTGCTTTAACCATTCCATCATACCTGACAGGTGATAGACACACAGCCTCTCTGGAATGAAATCATTTTATGATATTTAATGATTTTTACTAAAGAATTAATCAAATATATGCAAAAAGGAACATGAAAATAGTATTTATTACATTATTAATTTACGAAGGACCTTAGAACCATGATAAGGAGAACTGTAAGACTAACTAGGATTGTTGCTTTATTAAATGATGTATAAAATTCTGCTGTCTCAAGTGTCTTTCTAGAGGAACGACTTGAATATATCTTTAGTCTTATTCCAGTAGGGCAGTAGGAAAGAGAAAGAGTATGGGATTAAATACTAGTCACTACTTTATTTAAAAAATGTACTTTTATAGAAGATAAATTTTATCTTCTGTAAAATTTAAATAGAAATTATCTCATTGCTTATATTATGAAGTGTAACTGGAAAGTATGAATGGTAAAATTGAAATGAGAGAAGTTTGTGAAAATGAATGTGAGTGCCACAATTTGCTAATGTTTTAGTTGAGTGTCTTAATATTTTTAATTCTAGGTTTCCTTTGTTTCTTGAAATCAGAAAAACTCCCATCTTTTAAGATTGCTGTTAGAATTAAATAAAATAATGGGTGAATCTAATATATAAAAGTATCAATAATTGAGCTTTACATAGGGTATGTGTACATGTATATACACATATATATGATGGTAGATATATATTGAGTGTACATATAAATAAGTCTTTTTGTGTTGGATTTTTAAAACTAGTACATTCAGGTTTTACATTTCATCAGTTTTCTTCCATTCCATATCAACTATGGGTATATAGTTTTCTCACTGGTGTTGGATCTGATGATTCATATGATTTAAATAATTTGTGTTCAAATTTCATAAAATATTTGTATCCATCAGTTTTTTGTGGTTTTATGTTCGTATTTAATAATACAAACATAGTCTCCTCTATATTGCATGTTTTCCACTGATATTTGGGTTATAATGTGTTGCTTTAAGTTTTCAAAGTTACCAATAAAGTTGACATTAAGTATTCAGTTGCCAGTTTTTGCAGCAGCCACTCTTGGGATAGTTTGTCATCAATGTGATTCGTCATTTCCTTACATGAACATTGATAGTTAGCAATTTGTAGTCCATAGAGCCTTTTAATTTGTCTTCAGAAAAATGACTTTGAACATGTTATTTTGTAAAATTATAGATGTTAACTGAATAAATTCTTTGGTTGCATGTTTTCTTTCTACAATCACTTGATTGTTTCCTGTAAAACCCTGCTAACTTTTCATGGAATGTGTTGGAAAATTTTTCTCACAATTTTCCTTCTGTGTCTGTCTTTCTGGTAGTCACTTCCCTTATTATAAGCTTAATTGCTATGGATTTTGCAATAAGGACATGCTCATTTTTTTGTTGTTCAAAACTTGTTTTACTTGGGTTGATTTTTTTTTCTTATCTGATTTCAGGATCCACCATTTCACAAGAAAGCTAGTGGTAAATTACCTAAAGCACTTCCCAACCTATGGCTGTACATTTAAAAACAATATGAATGAAGAGAACACAAACATTTTATTATGTGTAATTGCCTATGCACTGGATACTTTATATTGAACACAAATGTTAATGGAATATTCATTCCACATGTACCTATTTGCAAATTCTATACATTGTTTAGAACCCAGCATCTGGTCTTAGAGGATTCTTATTTCAGGATCCCTTTTCAGAGGATTAAACCAAGCCAATAGAGCCCCAAATCAGTTTGACAGTCAGTTATTTCTAAGGTTAACAAAGAGTAAAAGTACCATACTTTAGCCATTCAGGAAAGCAAGATGTGTACACAGATCTGTAAACGCATATATGAAAACCAACTGTGAGCCCCCTAAAATGTAACAGGGGTAGGAAAACTCAGTCGCATTTGGAGAATGGACTGCCAGATTTCACAACCTCAAGTTTGCTTTGCCTCTAGCATTTTTCCCTCATTTTTTTCTTCTAGCTAGGTGCATTTTGAAGTAAATTTAACTTGAAAAGCATGTTTCTAAAGCTAAACCACAGACTGTGCAATGTGAATAATAATGATCCTTGGCTTTTTGTTTTTTAATTCTAGAAGAAATCTGACAGACCAGGCCAGTTATCCTGTCTGTATAATAATTTATACGGGTTTTTTTTTTTTTTCAACAAACAAGTCTGAAAATTAGATAAAATATATGGAGCACAGTAAAAAAAAAAAAAAAAAAAAGTTCAAAATCATTCAAAGCCATGCAATTAATTTAACCACCTCTCAATTCTGGTAAATAATGCATACTTTTTACTTCAGGTTATTCTTTTTTTTGTATAACTTTATTGAGGTATTACATTTCATGAAATCTACCCACTTCAAATATACAATTCAATAATCTTCAGTAATTTTACTGACTGATGCAACTGTCACCATAAATCAGTTTTAGAATATTTTCATGCCCTCCAAAAAGTAATGATGATGAACTCATCACTGCATTTTTAACTCAGTTTTAAAATATAATTCTAATTTGAATCTTTACATTGAATTTATTTTTTCATAAATAAAACTCAACACAAAGTGACTTAAGTTCAGTTCACAAGCTTGGGAATGAATGTTTAGAAGTTTTCCACACCTCAGTTAAAATGAAATGTCTCTCCCCTAAAATCTGAAGTTTATGCAGCATTGTCTGAGAACTGTTCTATGTAGACTAAAGACAATTTTTTTTGTCAGCTATTGGGAATTAGAAATGCAGGAACCCAAATATAAACATTGAAATGAAAGCCAAACTCTTAAAAGAAACAAGTATTACTATATTTGTACCTGCATAATTTCTTTTTTGCTTTTTTTATGCAATCCAAAAATGGAACAATTTAAGGCCATTTTTTCTAATGTGCTAAAATTTTTATGGGGCATGTAAAAATTAATCTGCTCCAGCTCTCAAAATTCTAAGGTCAAGGGCTTCCCAGGTGGCACAGTGGCTGAGAGTCCGCCTGCTGATGCAGGGGACACGGGTTCGTGCCCCGGTCCGGGAAGATCCCACATGCCGCAGAGCAGCTGGGCCCGTGAGCCATGGCCACTGAGCCTGCGCGTCCGGAGCCTGTGCTCCGCAACGGGAGAGGCCACAACAGTGAGAGGCCTGCATACAGCAAAAAAAAAAAAAAAAAAATTCTAAGGTCAATTATGTGAAGTTTGCATAATTGCAAAACTATGTATTGATGCACTTTCCTTATTTGGATGGACTTGAGAATTAGCATTACTCCCAAATTCATGGCTAGCTAAAAAGGTATTTGACAAAAATTCTTTAGATTAATTAATCCTGTGCCTGGAACTAAAGAGGTCAGGCCACAGGCATCATGGAAATTAAACAGCAGGTAGTCTGCCTCTGCAATTTCCTCTTTGTTTTCTGCTTACAGTTTTAAAAATCTCGGTGGAGAATGAAATATTATTTAGGGCAACTAAATGTTTGTATTTCTTAATCAAGTGATAGGGGACAAAGAATGAGGGAATTTGCTTGGGAAGTGTCTTAGTAAGTGCAAGCATGGGCAATGCAAATTTTACAGCCAAAAGAGAAATTTTGCAGGCATAATTGCTTTTGGAGACTCTGTAAGTCTCTGTTGATGTGCATTTTGTTTATATAAATATGCAAAACACTCAAACTGGCATATTCCCCACCTGCATCTTACAGACAGCTAGACTACAAAAATTAATAAACACAGCCTCTTTTTAATAATTAATTAGTTAAATTTTAATTGATCAGGGGTTTGGGATGATGCAGAAGTGAATATTAGGATTCATGTAATAGTTAAGTGTATTTAGCCTTTTCCTATTACTTAAAATTTTTTCAGGTGACTTCTTTAGAATTAACAAATAAAGACTATTATGTTAAGAGTATATCTATATTATAAATTAGTTCCTAGCATAAAAGCAACATGGAAGTAGGGCTACTCAGAAAGATGATTTTATTGTCATCAAAACATTTTACATTCTATATAATGACCCATCAAAAATGTTCTCTTTTCTGGAATACTCCCTTTTCCCATTTTTTTCAAGCCAATGAGAATTTCTGTATGTAAGTAAATTGGATAGCTCTGAGTTAATTTGAAAATCTGATTTCCAAATATTTGACCAGACTTTGCAGATTTCCTGTTATGGGAGGTTTGGGCTTTTACTTCCCTAAAGGAAAGGATCAACCTACATGATTTCTAAAAAGGACCTCCCTCCCTGCTTCAGTTAGTCTCTGTTGCACTCAAGGTAGAATTGCTAGGCATACACAAGCCATATAGGCCAGGCCTATACAAGCCATATGCTAAGTAGAATTTCTCAACATTTTTTTCTGCTTCCACACACAGGATCAATACTATTTAGATGCAACATATACTTCTATGGTGTACATTTACGGGGGAAAAATGCATTATAAAAATTCATGATTCATACAACAGTGAAGAGTAAAGTAATGGTTGCTCACTCATGGATATGATACTTATAAGGACAATTGTCATTCCTTCAGGAATAAATCAATTTCTCACTCAACCAAGAACATATATAAGTGAGAGTGAAGTTATTGTAGGACTGGACTTGATTTTATACAAAGGCCTGCATGCATAAATCTGTGTGTGCGTGTACATGTTTCAAATTTCAGTACCTCAGTTAAAGTTAGCTATTTATTACCTGTGACACAAACCCCAACTAATCCTACTATAAGAGTGTTTATATGTGGTGCCTTAAGGAATTCTGTACTGACACACTGTGAAATCATTTTCTCTGTCTTCTTTTCTTACTTATAAAAATGAAAGGATCCAGCAAAGAATGAACAAAATTATTTACCTTGGGCCTCAACGAAACCAACTAAGAGCAGGTCCAGATAAGGATGTCAGCTTAGGATTTAGTGTCTAGTATCTAACTAACAACGAAGTTTGACTAAAATCATGGATTTAATGGGCAGAGATACTGGTGTCCAACAGGTAGAAAGCCTATAATTGCAGAAGTACCTCTCCCTTAAATAGCATAATAGGTTAAAAATGTGTTTTATCAAAGCTTCTACGGGTAGATTTTAAACCTGAGTGTTGGTTAAACATCAAAGACAGTGCATCATAGCAGTTTCTGGGTTTGAATAAAGTAAGAAAAAAATAATTACTGCAAGACTGTGTGCCTACCAGGTATTTCCTTAGATACTCATTAGCTGTCTGTCAAGAAGAGGTCTTTTATTTGTTTGAAAAAACATCTAGATGCTATTCCACTACAGTGGTTATTTTAAAATGTAATTTTTATTATTATTCAGGTATGGTAAGGGCAGCAGATTAAGGAAATAATTGCTATTGAAAAGGTAGTTTGTTGTTTACGGTCCCCAAGAGGAAGGGGCACGTCATACCTTGGAGGACCACGCAGAGAAACACCAGGGTCAGTCAGGAGGTAGAGGGAGCAAGGAAAAATCATGGGCAAGAGCCTTTACTGTGGTTTTGTAAGAAAGGCAAGGCAAGGGGAGATAAGGTAAGTATACTTAGGATTGGCTAGTTTGAATAATTTCAGCAGTAGACTGTGAGGTATAAGGACTTTCTCTAGTTTCCTGGTACCTGGTTTTAGGATGATTGGGGCAGAGGAATATTTCCTGGTAGAGCATAAGAGCCAGATGGAGAAGGTAATGTGTTGATTAGTTTGCAGTATGAGAGGCACACTCTTGGGCCAGTCTTTGCCATTTCTAGGAATTGGCTAACCCTGGGAGAGGCAGCCTATCCCTGGTCAGCAAGGCTCCAGATGCCAGAGCATAAAGAATACAGAAAATAGGAAAATATAGTTAATAGTGTGACATATCAATATTAAGACCTAATTATGCAAATCATATATTTTACTTCTTTTTAAATTGAGGTAACATTTATATATAGTGAATTATCTTAACTGTAAGGAAAATCAAGTGACTTTTAATAAACATATCTACCCCTGTGAAAATACAGAATATTTCTATCAGTGCCCCCTTTCCTTTTATAGTTGTAATTTGTGAATAAAAGTTTAATTTACTTAAGTCCAGTACATATTTTGTCTATTTTCTAAATATAACATACATAATATATTGTAAATTTTTCCTCCTTTCTGTTCTGCTTGAACACATGAACCAAACAACCCAAGACCCAAGAGGGTAGCCTTACAGACTAGTTTTCTTGCCATTATCTGTAAAGCGGAAGCTGGGTCAACGACAGTCCTCTTTTGCTCCAAAGGTGCGTTAAAGTTGTATAAAGTTGTAAGTTGTGTAAAGTTGTAAAGTCCACTGCTGCACATAATTAGAAGGCAGCAGGCTGCTTGTCAGAAGATCCACAGAGAATACCACCAGAGTCCAGATTTAGTCCCTTCTGTCCTGTGCTGGAATGTGGCCACTCTACTCCTGAAGGACTCTTGAGTCAGAACAGACATGCTACCTCAGCAATCCTTTGAAACAAACAAACAAAACCTCACACTGTGGTTAGCCTAGTTCTTGTCTGAAGCTTTCTCTTCATTCATCTGGTCTTGATCTTGTACCATCACCCTTTTCCCCCCCACATCCCTATTAACTGTATTCAACAGCTGCTCCTCTCACTCTTTGGAGATATCTATACTAAAATAATTTTGCCTGTACTAAATGTTGTATATCATTTGATTTTGCCCAAGATTTCATATTTAGTATTTAAACTTGGATTATTAACTTCGGTTTTGAAGTTTCTACTCTATTGTCTTTATTTTGTGGTAGCTGCTGAATGAAGACAACAAGCTTACAATCCTACACTGGTTAGGCTTGGGATATTAAAATCCTATCAAAGCAGATTTTCTAAAGAGAATAACTAGGAAGCTTATCCAAGAAGAACTTTGAAAAATTCAGGATTAAGACATATTGCTATTCCCAAAGCCAAGTTGTATCTTCTGGAAATTTTAAGATATTTAGAAATCTTATGAAGTGAGGAATTTCTCAGACAACTTTCAGCTCTCTGGGAGGGAAGATTCTATCCTTTCCATGCATATTATCTCTGGAATGCATTTTTCTAAATTTAGGCTCAGGCCTTAGAAGTGTGAAGTGTGGATTTTCAGAAATAATGTAAAGAATATTGCATAGTTTAAAATAATACATGCAGAACTCAATGTCTATCAGTCTAGGAATTTTGAGAGTACTTTATGCTTCATGTGTAATCAATGGAGGTAAAGAATGCCCTAGATGTAATTTAATTTTAGTTGTCTCCTGTTAAAAGACAGCTAGACCCTCCAGCAGCATCACATTATCTGTGTAAATAGAGAACATTAGGCTAAACACACACACACACACATTTAGATGAATAACCACCTGCCATTTTCAGTGCCTTGTACATGCATGAAGTCCTTGATTAGGGCTCACTGGACTCAGAGACTACAGGCATGTTGAGAGTACTCATGGCTCTTCGAAGGACTTAAAGAGAAGAATATTGTAGAATATCTCAGCAAATCCAAGGAACATTATTTTTTTTCTAAAATGTACTGATGCTATAAATGTATATAATGTCTCCAGGAATCTCAATATTTTAGGACAGGTTTGCTGGTATGCTGCATTTTTCAAAGACAACTAGTTTTAAAAGAAATCTTTATTTGCTCTACTTTCTGTTATTTCCTACCTACAAGATTTTTTTAATTTTAGACTTAACTCTTAGTGGATAATAAAACCCTTAAAAATAGCTATGTGTCAATATTAACCTCTTTCACAGTGAAGAATTATATCTAGAAACCTATGATTACCCCCCATAGATTTTCAAAGCCATATTACATATGGAGATTATAGAAAATATATATACTGGTCTCTGCCTCCTGGTCCTGGCACAGAGCCACTAAAACTCAAAATTTCCTAAGTGATAAGAGTACTAGGAACATCTTTTGTCCTTTTGTCTTCTACCCCAGTTCCTAACACCACGCACCTGAAGCTCTTGTAATTTCTTGGGTGATAGGAGTGTCTTTTGTTCTAATGAGGTGACTCTGGGTGGGCTCCTGAATGTCTTCTGGAGGAGGACTGCTCACCAGAAAGACCAAGCCTTTATTAGAAGCCTGGAATTTTCAGCCCACCCCATTCCCTTGATAAGGGGGAAGGGCTGAAAATGGAGTTAATGACCTATCATGCCTACGTGATGAAGCTTCCATAAAAATCCAATGGTATGGGGTTAGGAGATCTTCCACGTCAGTGAACACACCCCAACTCCACAGAGACAGAAGCTCCTGAACTTAGGAGCCTGGTAGACCTTGCCCTATGTCTCTTCATCTGGCTGTTCTTCTGTATCCTTTATCATATTCTTTAATAAACTGGTAAACGTGTTTCCCTGAGTTCTGTGGCCACTCTAGCAAATTAATTGAACCAGAGCAGAGGGTCATGGGAACCTCCAATTTGTAGCCAGGTCACACAGAAATTGTGGGTAACCTGGGAAGCTTCTAATTGTGATTAGCATCTGAGGTGAGGGGCAGGGTTGTGAGATTCAGCCTTTAACGTGTGGAATATGACACTATTTGCAAGTAAATAGTGTCAAAATTGAGTTAAATTGTAGGAAACCAAATCAGAATTGATTAGTGTGAGGAAACCTACACATTTGCTGACCAGAAGTGTCAGAAGTGTGATAAGTATGGTAGTAGTGTGAGAGTGAAGGAGAGGAAGAACTAGATTTTTTTAAAACAACGTATTGAAGATTGATCCAATTGTAAGAGGATATTGAATGATATTAAAAGAAGGAGAACTTAATGTTAAAGATCAATTGAAAAATGAAAAACAGCATCTCTTTTGATGAATTCATGCAATAAACATCTATGAAATGAACCCTTCTATTACTACCCTTTTCTTTCTCTTTTATTGCTCCATGCTGAGATGGGAATGAGATTATACATTTTAACTGCATTCTCCACTCTTTAAAACTACTCTGGGGTATTCAAATTTTAATAATGAAAATTTTAAAGATTTTAGAAATTTAGAACTAAGAAGCCTAAAATTTTGACCAGAATTTTCCCCTCTGGAGAGATCTTGCTCAAAATTTACTTTCAATGTATACATTTTAGAATGTTTTTCTCCCAGCACTATTGATTCAGTTTAGAAAATTATTTATCTCTTTACTACACAAAATAAATGATATAATTTTACAGAAAAAGGTATCTGTTTAACATCTTATAATTTTCATTTTTGTTTGAATTTTATTATTTTAATAATAAATCAGGAGTTAAATAGGATTATCTTTCAAAGGAACTAGTCACAAAATATATTGCACATTTTTTTGCAAAGCTAACCAAACTGAATAAATAGATTTATGTACAGTTGGTGTGAATCTAGGCACTAAAGACTCTGAGGAACTTACAATCTACTGGGAAGACACACTAGTAAGCAAATGGTATAATTGCAACACAGTGAGATGGGCTAAATAATAAGAGAATGAACAACTATACTATATATCAGAACAGCTGATTATAGCCTAAGGGACTCAAAAAAAGTTGTATATTAGCAATGCCTTTCTAAGGATAATGAGTAGAAGAGATTTTTCCAGTGGAAAAGGGAAGAGATTGAGTGTTCCAGACAGGGAGTATATTACAAGTACAATTGTAGTCAGTGGCCTAAGGAATTGTCTTTAGAATTTTAGTTTGAAAGGCGAGCAATAAATGATAAATCTGGTATGTATGTTACAGTCTAATGAGGTATCTTAAATAATAATGTAATGAATTTCAAATTACATATCCAATTGTAGTCCAGAATTTCCCAAATGTGTGATCTTAAGAGATTTCTGACATCAAATTCTTCAAAATATAGATTGCTAGACATTTTCTTTGAAACTTATTTTTTAGTTAACAAGTTTAGGAAAACTGATTTGAAATTATGAGGTTTTGAAGGAGAAGACGATTAATGTTTCATTTGCTTTATAAAATGATAAATAATCAAAAATGTGTGGAAAATTGAAGGAAGTTCTGGAAAGATTGAGATGAGAGGCACAGAATCCAATGCACGTGAAAGATGGCAATGGTTTTAACTGAAGCAGGGCTGGAAAAACTATAACTGGGTAGAAAGAAAATTCATCGGCTTTCAGATGCTGAAGCTGATTGGCATGCAGTGTTATTGGTGAGGAAGAATATATAAAGAAGTATAACTCTGAAATTCAAACTGGTAGGCTGTAAAAATGGTGAGTCCTGGGATCAAAACAGGAAATTCCAGAGAACAAGTTGGGGAAATCAGGATAGGGGTGGTAAGATGGAGAACATTAAGCTATGAATGATTATGCTCATTCAAACTCAAGAGTGTTTCTGGACTTTATAGAAATGTCCACTTCTGAATAAAAACTGAGAAGGAAATGTTCTTAAGTGGGCATTGTAATGAATGGTACAAAATAATAAGAGAGGCATGCTTTTAAAGGCATGCCTGATTCAAAGGAAAAATCTTTCAACCATTTACTCAATGATATTTTCCCATGGAGATAATTTTTAAAAGCTTTGGCTCCCTTAGAAAAAGAAATACTGAGCCTTTTTTTCTTATTACTTTAACTTGTCCAATCTCTAAACCACAGAGATACCTTAGAGGTTCATTAGAAATTCCCAAACCCAGAAAGAGAAAAGTCCCAATAAAAACAAACGAACCAAACCAGATCCTTAGAGTTGAATTTTGAAGTTTTGACTTCCTGATTCTAAGGATGGGTCATATTTTAGTTACAGAATAATGGTAAATGCCTCTTAAAAACACCATAGTTAAAATAATAAATCCTTTCCACGTCTGACAGTAGATTTGGATGCCCAAGTATTGTGTGATTCAAATACCAATTGTGAGGTACACAAGCCCCATCTCTAACCAGATGTCTTTACATAGAAACCTTTCTTAGCCTAACATCTTTGCTTGCCCATTGTTATTTGCTTTTCTGTTATTACATTAGATGCAATCAATGGCTCAGACTAGGCGGACATTGAGAGAAAATCTTACTCTTCCTCTGTAAATAAATAACTGGGGTTCAATTATGAATTATTAAGGGTTATACTTCTCTGTCTATCTTCTGGACTAGTCATGCATGTCTCTGATTCAAGAAACTGCCATTACAGTGGCCTGGAAATAGGGAAGAAAATACTCAGGGAATAATTCAACCCTTGGTTCCCAGAAAGGTATGTCTCCTTAGAACAGAAATTGAAAAGCATTTTGATACCAGCTTTCACAAAACACATATTACTAGATAACATGGGGTGAAATATCTGTCAAGTCCTATGTCGTGACCTAAGAAAAATTTTAAAGAATGAATTGAGAGAGCCATGAGCAGGTTCACTGTGACACCGCAAGTTAAGAAATTTTTCAGTATTCAGAGTGTTCCGAATTTTTCAGTGGTGTGGAGAAAGTTCAGAAAACCTTCATGGAGGGTGATTAACTGTATGATTTATGGGCTTCTTGTTCCCTCCCAACCTTCACTGTTTTTCTCTTGTATTTGTATTCTTTTAAGAAATATTTTAGTTAAAAAAAAAAATTTCACTTTACCAAGTATATCATATCTCCTTTCTTTATTTTCCAAAGAGCACGTATATCCAGTTGTACTCAGAATAGCAAAAGCTAAGGATCAAATATTTGCTCCCTCTCAAATACCAACAAAACAAAAATGTATATTACACACCCAGACATTACTTTAGAGTTATTAACTTACTAAAAGTTATTATCTTCCTACTGTTTTAATTTTTCTTCTTACCAGTTTCTTCATTTATTTTTTCCCCTACAAAACTATTCATTCACTAAACTGTGTAAATTCCTGGACCCGTTTCATAGGAACCCACTTAGTCATCAACTTCTTCCTGTTAATAAGAGAATCATTGTAATAATATATCATTTGAGGTACATAAAAGTCACCAGACTAAATCTCTTAACCCTGGGCTGTTGAAGTGTTCATCAGTAATTGCTATTTTAGCTTGTACAGCAGCATTTCGCCAGGGAAAACCTATGCTTCCTCTACCTCAGTAACTTTTCACTCTCCTTCCAAGCATTTCTCTAATTTTAGGATTTATTTTTCATTCTGTACAACTATTACCCACCACTCCTTCAAATCACAAATTTAAAAACACAGAGAAATGAGAATAAAATAAATCAAATGTAAGATATACATTGCATCATTGATATACATTGTATCACGTTCTTTTTACAGAAAAATAAGAATTTCTATGAATTTTGAAAATTACTTTGAACACATCACTCTTCGATACCTAAAAACAAACCAAAAAAAAAAAAAATCACTGTTTCTCATCAGTGTTACAAACTGTATTACAAGACATGAGCAAGTATGGATAAATTATACTTTAAGACATGAATTAAGAAGTGTTCTAGAAAACATTTTAGAAAGCGTGGATACCGTGGAGTGCCCATGGAATTCTTCTCTTGCTACATGTGTTTTATTAGGTCTTAAAATTATTTATTAGGGGAGAGAAAAACAATTTCTGTTAATTATTTATTAATATTAAAATATTAATGATCATTACCTAAATGTAACAGGATTTCAGCTGGTGCACTGGGTTGAAACTGCTGAAATGCAGCCAGTACAAAGGGTGTGTATTAAAAGAGCAGAACAAATGACTTAACAGGGGCCTAAAAGCAGCAATCCGAAAAGGATCATTTAACTTAGAGGTGGCACAAGCATCAAGCAATTGCCTCTACTTAACTAAGTGTGGAACTACAAAAGGCTATTTATTACAGTCCAACAGGGCACTGCAGCTTGCTCAAAGACCTTTGAAGAATTTCAACAGTTATAAAGTCTTGCCCAGTGCAGAAGCGTAAAATTTAAGCAGATCCCCAAAAGAGCCTGGAAAGCTTTCATTAAAAAGTTAATACAATCTTCTTCACAACTGTTCTTGGAAATGAATTATTTTCTCTCTCCTCTGTTCTAAGGAGAGTTGCTATACCTGGTCATTTTCAAACCTTCTTTGAAAATGTATTTTAACTGTTAAAAAAAAGAAATCGGGTTCACGGTGATATGAAACGAAGTAGGGAGGGTCTCCATGGGTTTACTAGGAAAGTGTTCCAACATTCAGCTTCTTTGAAATGCTCTGTAAACACACATTAGAAGTTATTCTATTAATGGATTTACTTAAGGAGGAAAGTTGGTGGAATTTCTCCATTATTTTTGTACGAAAAGCAAAATTTGGTTCCAAGGTCATTGGGGCTGAAATTATTCTATTAACGATTAAATAATAAATTGATTTTTCTAAGTATTAGAGTAAGTAAAAAGAAATTAATTCTTAAAAATTTAATGTACCTATTATTTATTTCTAACTCAGTGACGTGTTTATAAACTTCAAATATGTTTATAAAATTTCAACTAAATATAACCAAAATAACTTATCCTTTGCTTAGAATCAATTTCAGAGCAGCAAACTGCCTCGGGGTGAGAGCTGCGGGTATTGTGAAGCCAGTTTGAGAAATAAAACAATAATATTGAATAGACAGAAAGTGAACATAAAAGGTAAATGACATCAAGTTACATGAAAGAATGTTCATCGTTAATGGGAGGAAGATGTGAATAAGAAAATGATTTTACTTTTCTATCAGAAAAGCAACACCTAGATTTTTCTTTGGAAAAAGTTTAAGTAATCATCCCCTGGCCATTAAAGTAATGAGGCTTTAATTACAAAAGTTCATAAGAAGATCTTACAAATAATAGAAATAGGTGGATGGAAAATGTACTGCAATAGATCTTTCGTTTAGGTTTACACTTTCTAAAAGAGTGTCACAAGGCAAGTTTAATGAAAGCTCTGTTTTTAAGTGAAGAATAAAAATGAAAGGCATTTATAGACAGGAACAATTTAGGTGAGAGGTTGGATGCAAAAGTCGTCAAGTAATAATCATAGAAACATCAAATCAACATATAGGGAACTTTATTGCTAGCTGTTGTAGGGAATACAAATAAACTGGGTTCTAATAGTCTTTAATTTGATAAAAATCTATTAAAAAAAATGTCCTTTAGCAATGAAAACAATTCATCAGTTGATGTGCCTGAGAATTCTACATTTTTGTTTGTTTCATGTTTGTAATTTATTTTGCTGCATTGCATTACGGCAGAATGCCACCGAACCCCACAGTGAGGTATTTTGGTTGGCCATTGTAGCAAGATTGAGATTTGAAACCAAGGGTAGGACTTCCCTGGTGGCACAGTGGTTAAGAATCTGCCTGCCAATGCAGGGGACACGGGTTCAATCCCTGGTCCGGGAAGATCCCACATGCCGCGGAGCAACTAAGGCCGTGCACCATAGCTACAGAGCATGTACTCTAGAGCCCGTGAGCCACAGCTACTGAGCCCACATGCCACAACTACTGAAGCCCGCATGCCTAGAGCCTGTGCTCTGCAACAAGAGAAGCCACTGCAATGAGAAGCCCACGCACCACAACGAAGAGTAGCCCCCGCTCACCACAACTAGGGAAAGCCCATGCGCAGCAACAAATACCCAATACAGCCAAAAATAAATAAATAAATTTATGAAAAAAAAAAAGAAACCAAAGGTACTTTGATGAATAGTATGCATTTTTCTTTTTAATGGAAGGATTTGAAGTATATCTCTTAAAACATATTTAATCTTCCATTAGAAAAAATGGTGACCCTATGATATCTGATCCAGTTTTTTATTCATATTCTATACTTTTGATAATGCATAGAAAAACATAACAAATGAGTCATCACCCAATAAGATGCCTCAAAATGTATCTATAGAGTTGTGACACAGAGTACTCATTTCCTCAGTACTTCTTACTAAATATATATTTTTTTAAGAAATGAAAATGTAAAAGCAGAGATTGTTTCTTCCTGATATATATTTTTATTCATGAGAGATTTTTGTCAGAAGTCAAGATCTACTATACTATGTCCTAAATCCTACCTATTTTACAGTACACTGAATATTATTATTACCTATGGATACCATGGGACTCCTTGTGCGTAATGGATTCCAGTCTTCTTACAGAGTTGCATATGAAAATGCTACCAATGAGCTGAAGAATCTGGCATTCATAACTTTGCAACGTTATAACAAATAGGTAGTCCTGATGTTTTGTCCTTTTTTTAATATATCAAATATATTTCATTGCTTACATTATAGTAGCAGATTGAAAACATATGCTCACTTGCCACTAGTCCACCAGCAGTTGAAAATCTCAGCTCATTTTCCATAGGCCTGTATGTACCAGGGCTATAATCCAGCTTCTGAGGCTTGATATGAGGCCAGATTAATACTCAAGAGCCTTTGAAATGGAAATAGTGCTTTCTTGCCAAAGATTAGAACAACAATAGACTCCATTTGCTTGTTCCCTTGCCTCTCTGCTCTTCTTTACTGCCCTTCCCAATCCGATTAATTTTCCTCATCCCATCATCCCCTCCCATCGTCTCTTTACAGCTCCATCACCTGTCATGACGATTAAGAAAGATCGGACATCCAGAAACAGCATTTCTTTATCCTGGCAAGAACCTGAACATCCTAATGGGATCATATTGGACTATGAGGTCAAATACTACGAAAAGGTGGGGAGATAATGTTAAAGGGTTGAATTGTGTAGGGA
>NW_006796449.1:509418-522622 GCF_000442215.2 Lipotes vexillifer | reverse complement strand
ATAATGTTAAAGGGTTGAATTGGGTGGGGAAAGAGGTTACCTAATCATAAGTGTGCTCTTTCAGAGAAACCAATGACACTGCTAGCAAGTGAAAGAGCTCTGTTTAGAATTCTGGTCGTGTGATACCTTTGATTTATAGGTAGAAGAGGGTTTAGAAATCATTGTGTCAAATATTCTCCATTCTATAGCAATAAGCCATAGCAAAAGATGTCACTATCAAACGTTAAGTCATCTAGTTATGGTATTAGAGATGACATTTGTGTCCTTCCACACTGAGACCCCTGTTCTACCAACTATTATATAGCGATTCCTTAATCTATTGATGAACTATTCCTGAGTTCATTGCCTTAAGCATCATTTCCTGACCTTCACACTCACAGATAGGAACATTGAATTAATAACAAAACGATTGTGTTATTGAACTGATGATGGAAAGCTTTCTTGACTTTGTACAAGGAAATGTAGAAGATGGGTGTGGGTAGATAAGTTTGCCTCACATGATAAAATTGTGATTCAGTAATGCAATTATAAAAAATAGGTACACGATTATTTATAAGTAGAATTTAAGGCATAGTATTTCATCACTCTAAGTACCACTTATTTCTCCTTGTTTATAAGTTATGGCTAGGTTTGAAAGCAAGATGTATTCAAATCTTATCATTAGAGCTGGGTGGTTTTATAGCTACCAATATGAACATGACATATTTGTGTATCTGCTGCAGTTTACAAAGTATTTTAAAATGAAATGAAAACAAATTGTGAGTTGATATAGTTTATATTTATAGACTACTTCTGCATACATTATTTTGAGCTGTCTGATAATCTGATGAAAGTGGGCAAATAGGTTCTTTTACAAATAAGAAAACTGAGAGTCGATGGCATTATCTGAATTTCTCACAGCCTCACTGCTAATAAACATTAGATCTTTGTTTTGAATTCTGGCAGCCATGACTCCTCATGTAGTATGTTTCCCCCTGTATTGCATACCTTCCTCTACATGAAAATGGATTATTTTAGAGATATGAGAATTAGTGGTATGGTCAGTTTTCAAAAAAAAAACCAATGTCTAAACATTCCTTTGCACTATGTAGTTATTCTGTTTATTGAAGTTAATGTGTTTCACAAATGTGATCCCATTTTTTTTCATACTGCCCCCTACAGGGAAAAAGGTATGTCTCTTTCACTGAAAGAAAGTGAGACCTTATAAACCTCATTGTGCCAAAATCATAGTATAAATAAGTTATCTCCTAGCTTTCAGTGATCCACTGTGGTACTGTCAAGTACTCACTTGATCATGATCTTCTCTTTTTAAAAGTGTGACAAGATAGACTGGGCAAATATAAGAATCCGTGTTTTATAGATGATACAACAAAATAAAAAGACAATTAATGATGCACCTTAGTTCAGATTGGATAGCAGAGCCAGGGAACACCCAACTTGTAGATCTATGAAGCTGATTCAAAAATACTACGAAACTACCCTCATATCTTTTACAAACATAAAGCATTTTCTGAACTTATTTCAAACTCCACTAACAAAGCACAATATACATCCATATTTTAAAACAATATTAATTAGTGCAGGAAAAGAATGACTGAATCTATTCTTCTCTAAGTATTTTAAATTTGATGCATATTTATGTGTAATATTATTTTTAATATACTTGATATAAACATTTTTTATAGCATACATTCATAAATTTTAAAATTATTTCCAAATATATATATGATGCTTAGAAATATTTTGAGCATTTTGCTAGAATTTAAGCTCTACAAAGTCTAGCTTTCTTGACTGTTTAGTTCATTAAGGATGATGAACAGAGCCATGTTCTGGGTATATGATTAATAATTTTTTTTAACACATGAAATAATGATTTCCACAAAATAAATATATTCAGCCCTCTTCATTATTTATATATTAACTCAAATGCTATCTGATACATAACCAGCATTTTTAACTAAAAAGTATCTATAACACACTACATTTTATCTGTAATATTCTATTTAGTTTTGGTTGAGGATATGCATTGTTCTATATCACCCACAATAGATCCCACACCAGGTATGGGGATATTCCACCATTACTTGAAATTAGGTGACCCATAAAGTGCTCATATACTAACGTATGTTAAAGGAAAAACACAATTCCTGGAAGTCCATTTTCGTAAACAAGGCTTGACATAAAAAGTCTTTACAATTAATGTGCAGTGTGAATCTCCTAAAGTACAATGTAAATCCTTTTGGGGAATATTTCTAGACTTTTATCTGAAGATTTTAGTCTCTACAAACCATGGTGACTTAGATTAAACACAGTGCAAATATAGCTGATACTAAGAAAGTTATTAATGTAGATTTTATACATAAAACCTGGACCTTTTTAAGTTTAATATTTTACAGTTAATGGAAATATTTTCTGAGAATCAGTAGGACATTCCTGTTAAGTTTAATTCAAGGGGGTATTTTCGTCTTTGTAAGTTTATCCTTGGAATTAGACTGAAGCTTTCATTCAGGCTCAGCTTTGAAGAGAACTTATTTTCATCCACATATTCAGTAATTGGTAAAAATGAAAACTAAATTTTCCTGCATTATGTTCAGGGAACAAATTATTTTATCCAAGTTGGGAAATTCTGTAAAAAATTTTTTTTGCTTAAAAATGCCTCTCTTAGGGCTTCCCTAGTGGCGCAGTGGTTGAGAGTCCGCCTGCCAATGCAGGGGACACGGGTGCATGCCCCGGTCCAGGAAGATCCCACATGCCGCGGAGCGGCTGGGCCCGTGAGTCATGGCCGCTGAGCCTGCGCGTCCGGAGCCTGTGCTCCGCGACGGGAGAGGCCACAGCAGTGAGAAGCCTATGTACCAAAAAAAAAAAAAAAAAAAAATGCCTCTATTACATTCAGAAAGTTAAATGATTGTCACCTCTTTTATCTGTCCTATGAGCTGTGTTAAAAATTTGAAAGAATTCGTTTTGAGTGGTTCACCTTTTTACCATTTGACAGCATTAGGAAGATTCGATTTTAACATGATTTTTCTTACCTCAAAGCAGGAACAAGAGACAAGTTATACAATTCTCAGGGCAAGAGGCACAAATGTTACCATCAGTAGCCTCAAGCCTGATACTACGTATGTATTCCAAATCCGAGCCCGGACCGCAGCTGGATTTGGGACCAACAGTCGCAAGTTTGAGTTCGAAACTAGCCCAGACTGTACGTACTTTTTCAATATAGTGTATGGGGGAAAGGGCTGTTGCAAAGGTGTCTGATAATTCATTCTCACTCTAAGTTTTAGCTAAATGTGATACATTGAAAGTATATTGCTTGGGGGACATTTAACAATTTTGCATAGCATTGGGTCTGTTTACTTGTGTTTGTGTAAGTGTACATCTGTGTGTGTGTGTGTGTGTGTGTGTGTGTGTGTGTTTTTCTCTTTTACAAATCGAACATATTCTAATGCCTGGAATGCTTCTGATCTTCTATTGGTCATAAATTCCTTTGAGGATCATTATTTAATATGGTAACATTTTAACTTCCAGTACCTGTTAATTCAGATATTTCAGGTTCATTGTATGGTTCGATGAACTACAAAAAAAGAAACGTGATGATCCATGAGGAACTTAATATTGTTTTAATCCTTAACACATTTAATCTTGTATTACTTGGAGGTTAAGGATTTTCTAAACCTGATTCATCACCTCATTCACATTCACAAGAAATTTGGTTGGTCCTGTGTGTCTGACACTAAATTTATCTAAAATTGGCAAACATTTTCCCAGTAACATTCTGATTTTCTTTAAATGCATTCACTTCCTATTAGAAAAACCCTCTGCTAAAATATGTTTCAAAAGGGAAAATCATGGCTATGATATTAATATAAAATGAACACAAATTAAAGATTTTATTTAACTTATTAATTAATGAAGAGACTAGTAAGAGAGTAAACTGATTTAAAGAGAAATTTGAAGAACAGATACATATACACATATACATACATATTTGTATATGTTGTTCTGTTTGTGTGTATGAGTGTGTAGACAATCAGGAATACTTAAACAAATTGGTTAATCTGTCCAAAACTGGTTAGTATACTCTAAGACAATAAATATAATGATTGGGGTCATCTTTTCTAATGCACATAAAACAGTCATATCTCTAGTGAATATATCATTCTAGTTGTAATGAGAAAAATCATATATATAACTATTCATTGTCTACAACTAACTTCATAGTTGCAAAACAGGCCAAGAAGACAATCAAAGATGAACACCCTTTAGAAACATGTTATCCAGGGAGAGTCTGACAATGCCTAGCATTCTACTGAAAGGACACACAGTAATCTCTTTTGACAGTTCCAATTTGCCATTTCTCCCTGGCATCTATATTTCCTATTTTCTAAATATTTTATTCATGGTATAAAGTCACATTGTTATTGGTATGGTAATATTTTATGCCCAAATTTCATCCCTCATAGAAACATTCAAGATTAACAAAAATTATAAAAGTTGTTTAAGTTAATATGATAAAGTAAATATTTTATGGCACACTTTTTGTCAAACAATTAGAAATGCTGTTTACAATAACAAGCTCTACCTTCTACAGGGTATAAGAATCTAATGGTAGAAATTATTATCTCACAGCTGAAACATGACAACCTTGGATCAAAAATATACAAAACTATATCCAATATCCTGTGATAACCCATAATGGAAAAGAATATGACAGAATTTGAAAAATAATCTATATATGTATAACTGAGTCACTTTGCTGTACAACAGAAATTAATACATTGTAAATCAAGTATACTTCAATACAATTTAATGTATATTATATAGATATAATATATACAAAAAAATTCCAGAAAGTTCCAGAAAGCACAGCTTTAGTTTGTGGCAATCCAGCAACTATTTACATAGCATTAAGTTGTATTAGGTGTTGTAAGTAATCTAGAGATGGTTTAAATTATAGGGCAGGATGTGCTTAGGTTATATGCAAATACTACACCACTTTATGTAAGGGACTTGAGCATCCTCAGATTTTGGTATCTGTAGGGGGTCCTAGAACCATTCCCCCTTGGATATCGAAGGGGATTCAAGTCTCAGATGTGGAGACTGTACTTTAAGACCTCTCCTAATCCTCCTGTGATGGAATGAATATGGAGAAATCACTCTTTGAGGACATTAGAAACAAAGTGCTGCAAAATACCATGGAAATCCATGTGAACAAGGTTTAAAAGAAATTTAAAATTTTAGATGACACAATAACAAAATACAATTGCAATTTAACATTTGTATTTCTAAATCTTTTTGTAAACTTTAAGTGACGCAAAGAAAGTTCTTTGTTTTGAAATGATTATAGATTGAATTTTTTCAGACTTTTAAATAGTTATTGGAATTAACAACAAAACCTAGATTTGCTGTAGCAAGAGAGACCACAAATCACAGAAATATAAAAATCAAATGTTTATTATATCATGTGGTAGAAATTAGGCATATTGGGGGGCAAGAGGGCAGAACACCATTAGATAAATATGTACTATATTGATGCATATTTTGGAATATCAGTCTAACTTCTCTTGTTCTTAATTAGCACTTAACCCTATCTGATATATAAATTTGCAACAACAACAAATTCTAAAATTTTAATGTGATTCCAGATTTACCAGAGATATAGTTGTGGTAGTGTTATGCATGATCATCTAATGAGGCTTCAGTGTCTGAGGTTTAAGAAATAGCCTATTTAAAAACTTAAGGGTCTTAGGACTTTTGCAAATAAGTTTTATATTTGCTATATTTCCATTGATTGATAGAGCAGATGAAAAGAGCATAGCAAGAAAGGGAACTTTTTTAATATCCTTCCTCTCCTTTTATAAAAATCTTTGAGTTGTGCAGTTTGATTTTTTTTTTTTTAAATCAGTTTACTCTTACTGCTTTACCATAGAATTCTTCCAGACTTTAAATATAAGTAAATATAGGTTTAAAAATTACCTTTTGTCTTAAGGGGAAAAAAGACAAAAACTCTCCATTTTTATAAATCAAAATGATATATTCATACAAACTCTAAGGATTTAAGAGTCTTATTTGTTATAGATTGATATTTAAAAGATATTAAAAAAAGGCTCATGTTTGGATATCTTTAACAGCTTGCTGCTTATTCTAGTTTTTATTATTTTTTAATTATAAAGTTTTATTCATAACACATATAAATGTTTCTTAGTAGAACATAGTGTATTTCTACCTGGAATTTAATTAGTGTTTTTTGATATTGTTTACGGTAACAATATAGAGGCACAGTGGATTATATATTTTCCTAAGTGCTTTAAAGTTTCTTACTATTTATGTGTCAGTGCTTTACATTTATTATCATCATTTTACAGAAGAGGAAACTGAGGCATAGAGAGGTTAAGTAAGATTTCTAAAGTTATACAATTGGTAAATGATCGATCTGATTTTAGAACCCATGTATTTTTGTGACAGTATGAAAAGCATTTTCGTAAACATTTCATTTGATCCTGTTCTGTAAGCTATTAAGATACTATGATTTCCTTTTATCCATGGTCTAGGACACAGAGTTTTATATGTCTTTTCTGAGATTGCATAGCTAGTAAGTGGAGTCAGTGAGCCTCCAGATTTTGGAGTACTGATCCAGTGCTGCTATTGCATATTAAAAAAAAAAAAAAAAAAAAGTCATGCTAAAAGCCCCACAGAAAGCATAGCGTGTATATGAGTAAAAGGACTTTCCTAGAACAAAGGTGACATCCACCAAAGCAAGAAGTCCCAGACTTTAAGAAACAGTGTGACATGTTTGGGAAAACAGGCAGTCCATCTGTCTGGAAAGCCTCAGTGGGCAGAAACAATCCAGAGTGTGTACTTTGTGCCTGAGAAAGGCAGGCACAATGTAGGAGTTAGAGAAAGAACCCTAGAGGGAGCTGCCATGTATTGGGATGACCTTGACAAGCCCCTTCAACTTTCACTGCCTCAGCTTCCCTGTCTGGAAATTGGGAAAGATCATCGTGCATGACTCAATAGGGTTTTTATGTTGATTAAATTAATTGTTGTTTGTAAAGTGCTTAAAATATTATCTGATATAATAGTATAGTAAGCACTCGGTGTGTGTGTGTGTGTGTGTGTGTGTGTGTGTGTGTCTGTGTGTGTGTCTGTGTGTCTGTGTTTGTTTTGTGTTTAAATAAATCGTACATAATTTGAACATCCAAGGAATTTCCAGAGCAAAAATATGTGGGATAAAGCTGATATTTGGAAATGGAGGATTCTACTGGATATTACTATTCAAGAAGATTAGCCCAGGGACAATTTAGTCAGCACTCCTAAATGTGTCATACTGCCTTTTTGTTGTTTTTAATGAATGGGTATGCAGCAACTTTAATCTCTTGGACCCTATTTTTAGGGGACATTAAGAAAGCCTGACAAAGGTAGAATGGAATCATTATATAGAGAACTTTATATACCAAGATTAGATATTCATATGTAATTTTGTGGGATATGGAGTACTTTTGCCAATTCTTTTTTTTTTTTTTTTTTTTTTTTTTTTTTTTCCTGTGTTTAATAGGTGTCATTTGCGGAGCACAGGCTCCGGACGCGCAGGCCCAGCGGCCATGGCTCACGGGCCCAGCCGCTCCGCGGCATGTGGGATCCTCCCGAAACGGGGCACGAACCCGCGTCCCCTGCACCGGCAGGCGGACTCCCAAGCACTGCGCCACCAGGGAAGCCCAACTTTTGCCAATTCTTTACCAGGAAAATGAAATAATAAAAATATATAACATGGGCTTCCCTGGTGGCGCAGTGGTTGAGAATCTGCCTGCCAATGCAGACGACACAGGTTCGAGCCCTGGTCTGGGAAGATCCCACATGCCATGGAGCAACTGGGCCCGTGAGCCACAATTACTGAGCCTGCGCGTCTGGAGCCTGTGCTCCACAACAACAGAGGCCGCGATAGTGAGAGGCCTGCACACCGCGATGAAGAGTGACCCCCACTTGCCACAACTAGAGAAAGCCCATGCACAGAAATGAAGGCCCAACACAGCCATAAATAAATAAATAAATACATTGTGTATTATTAAAAAAAAAATAAATATATATATATAACATTTATTAAACCCTTATTGTATGTGTAGCACTGTTCTAAGTGTTTAACTTGTATTAACTCCTTTAATCCTCACAAGAATCATATTATTATGTCACACAGCAGATTGGTACAAAGCCAGTCATTCTGGTTCACGAGAACGAGCTCCTTGCCAGTCTGCTTTAGGCAGAGAGAGTGGACAGCATGTGTAGGGTGGACAAAAATGGGAAGAGACCAGAGCCAGGGGGAGCAGTGTGCTTGTGGGAAAACATATTCAAACTGAATTCCTGACATAATAGGTATCAGTTTTTGCCAGTATGCCACATAAAATTATTAGACAACTGTATAACACACAATTAATACTATTCATTCAAATGTTTGCCAATTCAGTAGCCAAAAATGATCTGATTTGGTTATGTGCTTTTAGATAGTCTCTGGGGCTCATAGATATCTAGAGCTAGAGGAAATTGTAGAGAGGTCTAGTTTAATCCTATCTTTGACAAGAAAAGAAATAGAGAATTCTTTTTTCTATCATGTTTCCTCTACCAGTTTCACTGACATTTATTCTACAAACTGGCTAAAATTTACCAGCGAATTCAGAACTTGCTGCTCTTTATAAGTTGCTACAGTATGCAAAGTGAAAAGCATGAGATAAAATGATTATTATATGTTCATGGAGCATTATTGAATTACAAGGTTAAGTTATTTTACAAATGATTCACAGATCTATAGCCAGTGGATAGGAATGTATCAGTCCATGTCTTCTGTGAAGCAGATATTAAGGTGGAATTGTGTGAGCTTCAGGGAGTGTGGGGATACAGATAAAAGGTAAAAGGGGAAGAACAGAAATGGCCAAGCAGAGCCTGAGACTGAGATGTAGGTCAGCCATCTATGAAGACAGAGAGAAGGCAAAGGGTTGAGGAGGGGGACCCTCAGAGAGCAGTGCAGCTCTGAGGGTCTCACCAAACCAACAGGGAGCCTCAGCATGAAGATTGCCCTTACAGGACCCCTGCATTGGGCAGAAATGGCCTGGCTGCAGTCCCCTTGCCACGTTTTGTAATTGAGGAGAGCGTGGCTGCGGTGGATCCTGAAGGTGCAGCAGCTGCAAGCTGTCTGCCCACTGCAGGCTTGGCAGTAGGGATATCCTAGCAGGCACTCCCACGACTGCCACGGTGGCATAAACAATAGTTTTCTGGTAGTAAAGAATAAAGTGCTTGCAACAGTTTATATTATGAGTATACCATCCTGCCACACTCTGAGTTCTTTTTTTCAGATGCTTAGAAAACTTTTAACATCCTATCTGCTATGTTTCTTTATTTATATCATTTATTCCCTAAACTGCAGTATTTTAGAGAAAAACTTCCAACCTTAGATTTTCATCAGGTTCAAGATGTGATATTGGCTTCTGGAGAGCTGATAGTATAACTAAACCTTCTCTTTTGAGCTTTTTGATACAGCACTGATTCATTTGTTTAGTCAGCATTTACTACAAAAACAATAAATATTAAAGTATGAGTGCATGAGAGGGAATGTTCCAGGAACTGCGTTTATTTTAGAGAGTGTAGAGATTAGAATGCTTATGGATTTTGTTAGCAGATGAGCCTGGGGATTTAGGCAGAGAACAGATCCTAAATGGTTTTACATGCATTTTATCCAGAAAGTGATGGAGAGCCCTGCATGAGAATGACATAATCAAACTCATGGCTTAGAAGAAATACTGTGGTGGCCAGGTAGAAGATAGGAAAGGCCTGCAAGTAGAGATCCGTTGGGAATTTCTTATTGTAATCCAGGAGAGAAGTGAAGACAGAAACTAAAATATTTAAAAGAATTTGGTGATTAACTGGATATAGAAAAATCAGGAGAGGGAGAGGACAAGGTGACTTTATATTTATGGTCTACATCTTTGCTACTCAAAATGTTGTAGTCTGGAATCAGCAGCATCAGCATCACTGGGGGCTCATAAGATATGCACAATCTCAGTCCCCACTCCAGACTGACTGAATCAGAAACTGCTTTTTCCAAAAGGTCCTCAAATGATTTATGTGAACATTAAAGTTAGAGAATCATTGGTTTAGGGCAAGGGTCAGTAAACATTTTCTGTAAGGGACTAGAGAATAAATATTTTAGGCTTTGTGTACATACAGTCTCTGTTGCTCCTACCTAACTTGGCTAACTGTAGCATAAAGGGAGCCATAGACAATGTACAAATAAATGAATGTGACTGTGTTCCAATGTAATTTTATTTATAGGCACAAAAATTTGAATTTTATATAATTTTCATATATCACAGAATCTTCTTTTGACTTTTTGCAACCATTAAAAAAATGTAAATTCTTCTAAGCTTCTGAGCTATACAAAAACTGATTGCAGGCCAGATTTGGCTCCTGGACAATTTTTGCCAATACCTCATGTTGGTGAGTGAATGAGTGATGGGCCATCTACAAAGGTAGGAAATACAGGGACAGGAACAATTTGTTGGTAACATGTGTTGAGGTCCATAGGACAGGTATTATACCACCTTTTAAATAAATACAGATACTGGAGACTAAACAAGCTAATGAGAACGCTTTTATAGTTTCATTCTGGGAAATCTTACCTATTCCCTATATTTCTCTGATAATTACTGTTTATTTGATGAGTTTCTTGCCAATGAGTATAGAGAAAACCAGTCCAGCATATTATATGCAGTAGATGCCCAAATAGTTTTGATTGATGTCAATGAAAGCAGAGTATTTAATCTTATTAATCAGAAATTTCAAGTAAAATTATACAAAATGTCTATTTTTTACAGTCAGTGAAGAATTCTTTTTACATTGTATCAGACAGCAAGCCATATTTTAGGTAAAAGCAAAATAAATAGCACTTAATTTATCAACATTTTCACATAGATGTTAGTTATGATGTGTTAATGCCTGGTCGTTTCTTATTTTTTCTCTCCAACCTCACAGCTTTCTCCATTTCTGGGGAAAATAGCCAAGTGGTAATGATTGCCATTTCAGCGGCAGTAGCAATTATTCTCCTCGCAGTTGTCACCTACGTTTTGATTGGGAGGTGAGTTCACAGTCTGTTTTATGACTTACTTTCATTATTGCGTTGCTTGCTCCCCTCAATTGCCACTAAAATCTGAAAAGTGTGGTCAATAAAATATTTTAACAATAAGAATGTCTCCACTTGTATTGTAGATATTTCTTTTTTTCCTCCCTTTCTTTTGATTCTCTGTCTTTAGTTTCGAGTTTCTTTTTTTCATTAAATTCTTGCCCCAGTCTCCAACACCCACCACTTCTTTTGACCTCACTCTTGGTTTTTACTTTCTTTTTTCAATTATCCCTTTTCTCATCAAATACACCCCAGATTTCCCTGACACTTTCTCACCCAGAACACTGGTAACACTGCACAGCACTAATCACTAACAATGGAAACTTTACCCTTCATTCATTCTAACAGCAGTTGTTTTAAAAAAAAATTACTATAAACACTTTCTAGGGCCATTATAAAAACTGAACTGAAGGGGTCTGCACAGTGGGGAAGCATCTCTCCATATCTCCTCATTAGGCAGCTCTCCAGGGTCCCCAGAGAAAGAGGCTTTCTCTAGAGGATTTAGAAAATATGAAGTCATTAAACTTTCACTAAAGCATTTAATTGTTTGTGCAAAATGCTTTATTTTTTGTGCTTTGCACATTCTGAACATACATAATTGTTTTAAGTATATTTTCTTTCTGTGTTCTCTTCCTTTGATTTACCTCTAGGTTTTGTGGCTATAACAAGTCAAAACATGGTGCGGATGAAAAAAGACTTCATTTTGGGAATGGACATTGTAAGTTTCTAAACTCTTTGCTGACGTTTTGGCTTTACCATTTCAGCTTTAGCAGTTGTTGATTTGTAATTGGATAACTTCCCCCCTGACAAAGAGAATTCAAAAGTAGTTTTATGGGAAAATTGAGCAAGTCAAATTTATTTTAAACAGAGAAGGGAATCCACAGCTCTGCATTAAGTAATTTTTACATGGCTGCATTTCAGCATACTTAAGCTAACGTGAAGGGTAACTGGTGGTTTATATTCAAATAATGCACATGATGGGGAGTAGATACTATAGTCCGCTCAGCGTGGCTGAAAGGCAAAGCATATCTTCAATTTCCTTATTACTAACTATTTGCTAAAATCTAAATAGGAGCCTTTTCCCTTTCCTAACTGCCAAGTAAATATAAACAACCTCTGTTTATGTGAAACGGCTTACTCCACTTTGTCAACCAACCAGGGGAGAGCCTTTAGAATAAACTTGTTTATTTTGGAGTTACATGATATCCAACTGGTAGGAAAGCCAGGGCTTTTGCCCCTTATTTTAATACCAATCAATTTAGTCTCTTTTTAATATTTCTCTGAAAGAAGTACTCTTTTAAGAAACAAAGTGTTTATATCTAATAAAAAGACTTTTTTTTTTTTTTTCTGGTGAAACAAATCATTCCAGGTGTTTTGCTTTTCCAAACTATGGCTGGGTTATTGTGGCAATTACTAATCATCAGCCTTAAAGGGAACTGCATGTTCTCATGGAAACTGGTACCGAGACCATACTCATGCCTATATGCTCTCAAATAATCTCAATGTATCTAATATAGTCTTGTAAGCATTAGTTTCTTTGGCTTTCACTTTTGCTTTCTGAAAATAACTTTCAGTTCAACATACTTTGTATCAGTAATTGGCTTTCCATCTAAAAGTTGTAGCTTTACAGTAAAAACTTAATGACCTGTTGCTACCATGTAGGAGGAATATAGTAGATTGAAAAAAAAAAAAGTTTTCCAAAATGTAAATTGAAGTAGGATGGACAGAATGGCAGAGTTTGCAGAGAGCAGTTTGTTTCGTCCATCTCATTGAAGTCATTGTAGAATAATTCACAAAAAAGCCCAAGTGTCACCTTCCTAATATCAATTTCTCATTCCAGATTAGTTAGGTTACCAACTCAAAAGTCTTAAAAGAGTGCAGGAACAAATCACAGGATATTTATCTAGCTTTTTCTTCACAATCCCACAAAACACTGAGTCACATTCACCATGCATAAATTAGTCAGAGTAGTTGCATTCCTGTGGATTAAGTTGTTCTTAATCTGAGTTGGACGATCGATGTAAATATTGTCTTTAGGGAAAG
>NW_006796449.1:461186-509408 GCF_000442215.2 Lipotes vexillifer | reverse complement strand
GGGAAAGACCATATTGATTTGGTTCTTTATACAGGAATTATACACCTCATGAACTTGCAGCACTGATAAATTTCTGTGTGCCAATTGTAAGCAGGTTTCTCTATCACTTCAATCTGCTTTAGCTGTTGCTTTTTATGGTGGAGTTTGTTGAAACTTTAATTTTCTTCAAATGCATAATATCCTTATGATAGCCAAACAAAAAAGAAATGTGTTTTATCCTAGCTGCAAGGGCATAAAGTATATGCATGTCATAAACTTTCTGCATCTTAATGCTACAGCTGGTTTATTTCAGACCATTTATTTCGTATTACTTTGAAAAGCTCTAGCTATGAACTATTCCCTCCAGCCTTGTTACAAATCCTATAATATTGCTTCAAAAGGAAAGAAATGTGTTTCACCTCCTAAGATCCTGTCCCCTTGCCCTCTCTGTCTGGGCCTTTTTACTTTTTTGCTATCCTTAGGGCAACTCATGCTGGTAAAATGGAAATGTAAATTACTGTGTTTGCACAGAATGAGCTGTAAAGTAGTGCAGCTTAACACGTGTGCATGTGTTTATTATCTGGTTTTCTTGACACAGCCCAGTTACTCTGTGTGTTGCTCTTAATTATTGGTGTGAAGGGATTATGTGCTTGCATCCTGAATCACCTGATTCCTGGAACCTCTGGGGACAGCAGTTAAAAATCAGCAGTCAAAGCTCCCACAGTGAACAGGCCATTTTTCTTGGATATGTGTGCGTGTGCTTATACTTGTATTGTTTCCCTAAATGTCATGCAGATAGAAAAGCAATTTACTTGACTTTAATCAATCACAATGAATTGATTGATTTTTTGGGGGAATGACTATTTAATTTTTAGATTAGTTAGTAATACATATACTCTCTAGGGCTGACAGGAATGGAATGGTAACTCTAAAGCACACTTTCAAGGCTGTTTGAAGCCAGCACTTATTTAAAATGTTTGAGACATTGTTCCTAACAACTCATTTTGTAATCTTCTTTGTCAATTCCTTTTTTTAATTTAAGTATAGTTGATTTACAATATTATATTAGTTTCAGATGTATAGCATAGTGATTCAGGATTTTTACAGATTATATGCCATTAAAAATTATTACAAGATAATGGCTATAATTCCCTGTGCAATAACAATATATCCTGTTGCTTATCTAGTTTATATGTAGTAATTCGTATCTCTTAACCCCATACCGCTATTTTGCCAGTAAGTCTCTCCCAAATTGATTTCCTTAAGTTCAGCAAGGTGAAATATTTGTGATTGTTTACCAGAAAAAAATTTCATTTTCACCTTATTTTTAAAAGTGCTATTTTTTCCCTTGGAAAGGAATGATAGATTTTCTTACCTTACTATTTCCTGACTTTACTATGACTAGGGGAAAATCAAAATTGGATGATCACATATTCTAGCCTCCATTTGACGTGTCTTCTTTAAAATGTAACCAAATTGACTAAACAAAGAGATTCTGAGAAGACTTCATTTCCTAACATCTTTTATTAAATCTATGGTTACTTTTACTGTTTTCCTTACCCCAAAGCAAGAAAAGTATGATAGCTTTCCTTAATCTGTTTCTTGTTTCAACAGTAAAGTGTTTTAGTACTGATCATGTAGAAATAGCTTTAGTGTGATAATAAATTATAGTAGACCACTGTACTAAAGAGTGACTGTTTTTATAGAAAGAAATGATGTTTATAATATACAGCAGAAGCATGAAAACTGATGCCTGAGCTCCAAAGAAACGGGCATTCCTAAGCCCAAATTCTGTCTCTGGGAAACCTCAGTGATATTCATATTTGTGAATAAGCATTCTTAACATGAGGCTACTGATAATGGCGATAGTCTCTGTCATTTACTGGGCTCTAACTACAATAACATGCACTCAATGCTAGGCACTTGAAGAGCAACTTTTCCAGAGCTTTCTTTCTCTGATGCCTAGCAGATTCTTTGTGCTGCACTATTCAGAGTGGAAGAACTAGAAAAGTAGGGTTCTTCAAAAGCTACTCCACTCACAGTTTGCCCAAAGAAAGGGCAAAAATCTTACTATTTCCCCATTTCGGTGGATGTTGACTCCCTAGATATGGGTGTCATCTCAAATTATCTACACTCTGCCTCTGGATGGAGAGTGGCCAGTCTTTAGCAGTGTCAGGGTCAACACCAGGCAGAGGGAGGAGCGGCACTGACCTATCTTCTCCTACATTTTCCATGTGCTCCCTCACCTCCCACTCCCATTTTGCTGTCTCAAAATCATCTGAAGGGGGCTTCCCTGGTGGCGCAGTGGTTGAGAGTCCGCCTGCCGATGCAGGGGACACGGGTTCGTGCTCCGGTCCGCAAAGATCCCACATGCCGCGGGAGCGACTGGGCCCGTGAGCCATGGCCGCTGAGCCTGCGCGTCCGGAGCCTGTGCTCCGCAACCGGAGAGGCCACAATAGTGGGAGGCCCGCGTACCGCAAAAAACAAACAAAAAATCATTTGAAGAAGTAGCTAAGGAAAATAGTCTTTACCTCCCATCTTTCGTAATCCATTTATTCTTATGCCTATATTTCTTTACTCAAAACCTCTATGGAAGCTTCCCAGGAACATAAATTATTATGTGATGTAACATGGCATTCACAAAGTCATCCTGTAGATCAACAAACTAATCATGTCTTAGCCCAGACTCTGAAATCCTGGACTCATTGGCCAAATGTCCACTGTGATGAAGGCTCTTAGGAACAATTGCTGTCATCACAGTCCCTACACCTATTTCATATGAACTATTATACAAAACTGGCTCAAAGAATCTTCAGTAATTCCGGAATGTTCAGCTGCAATTTTGCCAGTAAGATTCTTCTATTAAAAAGTGATATCAGGGACTTCCCTGGCGGCGCAGTGGTTGAGAATCTGCCTGCCAACGCAGGGGACATGGGTTCAAGCCCTGGTCTGGGAAGATCCCACATGCTGCAGAGCAGCTAAGCCCATGTGCCACATATACTGAGCCTGTGTGCCCTAGAGCCTGCTCTCTGCGACAAGAGAAGCCACCACAATGAGAAGCCCACACACGGCAACAAAAAGTAACCCCCACTCCCCACAACTAGGGAAAGCCTGCATGCAAAAATGAAGACCCAACGCAGCCAAAAATAAATAAATACATTAAAAAAAAAGTGATATCAGAAAAAGATAATGTCTGATTTTATTTGTTATTTTAAGATATTAAAAAACCTTCAATAATATAGTGTACTAAATGAAAAAATATATCACCATTAAGAATCCATGTCCCAACTGGGGATCCTGTGTAAGTCACAGGCGGCTCTCCGGGAGGAGCTGCCCAGAGTGGACGCGTTGGAGGTGCCTGCGACACTGCGAGTTCCACCTACGCATCTCTATCCATTCTGTCCGAGTCAGGTTACCTGTGAAAGGCCAAGAAAGTTTTATTTAGCCATGTGGCTGACAGGGTCTTGGTGCTCCGGTCGGGAGTCAGGCCTGTGCCTCTGAGGTGGGAGAGCCAAGTTCAGGACATTGGTTCACCAGAGACCTCCTGGCTCCAAGTAATATCAAACGCCAAAAGCCCTCACAGAGATCTCCATCTCAATGCTAAGACCCAGCTCTACTCAACGACCAGCAAGCTACAGTGCTGGAAACCCTATGCCAAATAACTAGCAAGATAGGAACACAACCCCACCCATTATCAGAGAGGCTGCCTAAAATCATAATAAGGTCATGGACACCCCAAAACACACCACTGGACATCGTCCTGCTCACCAGAAAGACAAGATCCAGCCTCATCCACCAGAACACAGGCACTAGTCCCCTCCACCAGGAAGCCTACACAACCCACTGAACCAACCATAGCCACCGGGGGGCAGACACCAAAAACAATGGGAACTATGAGCCTGTAGCCTGTGAAAAGGAGACCCCAAACACAGTAAGATAAGCAAAATGAGAAGACAGAAAAACACACAGCAGATGAAGGAGCAAGGTAAAAAACCACCAGACCAAATAAATGAAGAGGAAATAGGCAGTCTAACTGAAAAAGAATTCAGAGTAATGTTAGAAAAGATGATCCAAAATCTTGGAAAGAGAATGGAGAAAATACAAGAAACGTTTAACAAGGACCTAGAAGAACTAAAGAACAAACAAGCAATGATGAACAACACAAAAAATGAAATTAAAAATTCTCTAGAAGGAATCAATAGCAGAATAACTGAGGCAGAAGAACGGATACATGACCTGGAAGATAAAAGAGTGGAAATAACTACCACAGAGCAGAATAAAGAAAAAAGAATGAAAAGAATTGAGGACAGTCTCAGAGACCTCTGGGACAACATTAAACACACTAACATTCAAATTACAGGGGTCATAGAAGAAGAAGAGAAAGAGAATGGGACTGAGAAAATATTTGAAGAGATTATAGTTGAAAACTTCCCTAATATAGGAAAGGAAATAGTCAGTCAAGTCTAAGAAAAGCAGAGCCCCATACAGGATAAATCCAAGGAGAAACATGCCAACACATATTAATCAAACTATCATAAATTAAATACAAAGAAAAAATATTAAAAGCAACAAATAACATACAAGGGAATCCTTATAAGGTTAAGAGCTGATCTTTCAGCAGAAACTCTGCAAGCCAGAAGGGAGTGCCAAGACATATTTAAAGTGACGAAAGGGAAAAAACTAAAACCAAGATTACTCTACCCAGCAAGGATCTCATTCAGATTTGACAGAGAAATTGAAACCTTCACAGACAAGCAAAAGCTACTAGAATTCAGCACCACCAAACCAGATTTACAACAAATGCCAAAGGAACTTCTCTAGCCAGAAAACACAAGAGAAGGAAAAGACTTGAAATAGCAAACCCAAAACAATTAAGAAAATGGTAATAGGAACATACATATCGATAACTACCTTAAATGTAAACAGATTAAATGCTCCAACCAAAAGACATACACTGGCTGAAAGAATACAAAAGCAAGATCCATACATATGCTATCTACAAGAGACCCAATTCAGACCTAGGGACACATACAGACTGCAAATGACGGGGTGGAAAAAGATACTCCTTGCAAATGGAAATCAAAAGAAAGCTGGAGTAGCAATTCTTATATCAGACAAAATAGACTTTAAAATAGACTATTACAAGAGACAAAGAAGGACACTACATAATGATCAAGGAATCAATCCAAGAAGAATATATAACAATTGTAAATATTTATGAACCAACGTAGGAGAACCTCAATACATAAGGCAAATGCTAGAAGCCATAAAAGGGGAAATCAACAGTAACACAATCATAGTAGGGGACTTTAGCACCCTATTTTCACCAATGGAGAGATCATCCAAAATAAAAATGAATAAGGAAACACAAGCTTTAAATGATACATTAAACAAGATGGACTTAATTGATATTTATAGGACATTCCATTCCAAAACACCAGAATACACTTTCTTTTCAAGTGCTCATGGAACATTCTCCAGGATAAATCATATCTTGAGTCACAAATCAAGCTTTGGTGAATTTAAGAAAGTTGAAATCACATCAAGTATCTTTTACAACTGCAACACAATGAGACTAGATATCAATTACAGGAAAAAATCTGTAAAAAAATACAAACACATGGAGGCTAGACAATACACTACTAATCAACCAAGAGATCACTGAAGAAATCAGAGAAAATTTAAAAATAACTAGAAATAAATGACAATGAAAAGACGACCCAAAACCTATGCGATGCAGCAAAAGAAGCTCTAAGAAGGCAGTTTATAGCAATGCAATCCGACTTCAAGAAACAAAAAAAATCTCAAATAAACAACCTAACTTTACACCAAAAGCGATTAGAGAAAGAAGAACAAGAAAACCCCAAAGTTAGCAGAAGGAAAGAAATCATAAAGATCAGATCAGAAATCAATAAAAATGAAATGAAGGAAACAATAACAAAGATGAATAAAACTAAAATCTGGTTCTTTGAGAAGATAAGCAAAATTAATAAACTACTAGCCAGACTCATCCAGAAAAAATGAAAGAAAACTCAAATCGACAGAATTAGAAATGAAAAAGAAGTAACAATGGACACTGCAGAAATACAAAGAATCATGAGAGATTACTACAAGTAACTGTATGCCAAAAAAATGGACAACCTGGAAGAAATGAACAAATTCATAGAAAAGCACAACCTTCGGAGACTGAACCAGGAAGAAATAGAAAATATAAACAGACCAATCACAAGCACTGAAATTGAAAGTGTGATTAAAAATCTTCCAACAGGGCTTCCCTGGTAGCTCAGTGGTTGAGAGTCTGCATGCCAATGCAGGGGACACGGGTTCATGCCCTGGTCTGGGAAGATCCCACATGCCGTGGAGTGGCTGGGCCCATGAGCCATGGCCACTGAGCCTGCACATCTGGAGCCTGTGCTCCACAATGGGAGAGGCCACAACAGTGAGAGGCCCGTGTACCGCAAAAAAAAAAAAATCTTCCAACAAGCAAAAGCCCAGGACCAGATGGATTCACAGGAAAATTCTGTCCAACATTTAGAGAAGAGCTAACACCTATCCTCCTCAAACTCTTCCAAAATATAGCAGAGGGATGAACACTCCCAAACTCATCCTATGAGGCCAGCATCACCCTGATACCAAAACCAGACAAAGATGTCACAAAGAAAGAAAACTACAGGCCAATATCACTGGTGAACATAGATGCAAAAAACCTCAACATAGTACTAACAAACAGAATCCAACAGCACATTAAAAGGATTATACACCATGATCAAGTGGGGCTTATCCTAGGAATGCAAGGATTCTTCAATATATGCAAGTCAATCAATGTGATAAACCATATGAACAAACTGAAGGAGAAAACCCATATGATCATCTCAATAGATGCAGAGAAAGCTTTTGACAAATTTCAACACCCATTTATGATAAAAACCCTCCAGAGTGTAGGCATAGAGGGAACTTACTTAAACATAATACAGGCTATATATGACAATCCCACAGCCAACATCGTTCTCAATGGTGAAAAACAGAAACCATTTCCTCGAAGATCAGGAACAAGACAAGGTCGTCCACTTTCACCACTATTATTCAACATAGTTTTGAAAGTTATAGCCACAGAAATCAGAGAAGAAAAAGAAATAAAAGGAATACAAATTGGAAAAGAAAAAGTAAAGCTGTCACTGTTTGCAGATGACATGATACTATACATAGAGAATCCTAAAGATGCTACCAGAAAACTATTAGAGCTAATCAATGAATTTGGTAAAGTAGCAGGATAAAAAATCAATGCAAAGAAATCTCTTGCATTCCTATACACTAATGATGAAAAATCTGAAAGAGAAATTATGGAAACACGCACATTTGCTATTGCAACAAAAAGGATAAAATACCTAGGAATGAACCTACCTAGGGAGACAAAAGACCTGTATGCAGAAAACTATAAGACCCTGATGAAAGAAATTAAAGATGGTACAAACAGATGGAGTGATATACCATGTTCTTGAATCGGAGGAATCAACATTGTGAAAATGACTCTACTACTGAAAGCAATCCTCAGATTCAGTGCAATACCCATCAAACTGCCAATGGCATTTTTCACAGAACTAGAACAAAAAATTTCACAATTTGTATGGAAACACAAAAAACCCCGGATAGCCAAAGCAATCTTGAGAAAGGAAAACGGAGCTGGAGGAATCAGGCTCCCTGACTTCAGACTATACTACAAAGCTACATAATCAAGACAGTATGGTACCGGCACAAAAACAGAAACATTCTCATGCTAACAACAACAACAACAAAGGTAATAATGTGAGATGAGGAATGTTTTAATATTATTGTGGTAAATATTTCACAATATATACGTGTATCAAACGATCACATTGTACACTTTAAACCTACACAAGGTTATGTCAGTTATATTTCAATAAAGCTGGGAAAAAGTGATAGAAAAAAAGAAAGAATCCATGTCCTTTGCTAAAACAATTTTACTAATATTATTCACCGTTATGAAAATTAAAATCAAAATCAATATTATTAGTATATATACTGTGGCAGTTAAATTACAGTGTCCTTTAATGTTAGAGCATGTTTATGTACTTTAATAGATTTTAGGTTTCCTTTTTAAAAATTTAGTTTTCTTTCAGAGAAAGTTAGTTTCTTGAACATTCCAAATTGTTTCAAATATGAATAATATTTCCAAATGATAGGAATTTTATTAATATTATATCAAATCCAAAATGATTCCCCTGTATCTTTTGTCTGTGCTATTTTAATTGCAGAACATCATGAAATTTTTTTACCTTCAGAAAAATTCAATAAATAAATATACTATGAAAAAGTTTATATTTAATAAGCTATAAATATGATTTATGTTTGGAATTTAGCTCCTTACCACAATTATTAAACTTATAGAGAACACTTATATTGCTTTTAACCATGTTGAAAAGCTACATAATATTTCAGCTTCGTAATATTTCAGCTACATAAAGATTTCAGTTAATTGAAACTATTTTAATATATACATATAATACCCATATTATGTATACGTAAACTCACAGCTTAACGTAAATCTATAAATGCAGTGGGGAATTTTGATTGTGACTGTTAATAAAAGCAGAATAGTGTCAGATGAAAGACATGCCGTTTTATATCCTCTAATTACATCAGCTATTCCGCCTTATGAAAGTATGTCACAAGCTTTCCTTTATTGTCACATGCGACACTATAATAGATATTTGGTTACCACACTGTTTACAGAGTCACAAATGTGTGATAGTGTGATGGCATTCACTCACTGCTGCTACTGGTAGTAATTACTAGGCCTACTCAATTCTGAACCATTTTTCTCTCCTCAAGAACCCCCTCCTTGAATGTCCATTTTCCTTCTAGTGTTTCTACAGAGAAAGTTCATTGTGGTACCTCTTCTGTTTCATTATGGTTTAATGTCATGGGGATTTTTTTAAAAACCAATAATGTTATCATAAATTCGCACGGTAAAGGTTTTATAAATGCCTTTCTTCCTAAATGCCTTTCTTCTTTTCCTTAAACAGTAAAACTTCCAGGTCTCAGGACTTATGTTGACCCGCACACTTATGAAGACCCTACCCAAGCAGTTCATGAGTTTGCTAAGGAATTGGATGCCACCAACATATCCATTGACAAAGTTGTTGGAGCAGGTAACCACCGCAGTAATCCCACTGTCAACCTAGTATGTTAATTACAAGTCTACAGCTATGCATAAGAATGCTACCTGAGATTGACTGCTCAGGTTCTCAGGCCAAAGTATATTGCTATGAAAAGGGACATTTTCTGATTTCATGATGAAAGGAAGCCAGTAAATAAATGAAGGAATATTTAATGGAATGTAATGATTTCAAAGATGCCAGACCTACAGACTCAGAGACCACAGCCAACTTGCTATTTATTGAATTTCAGAGCGGGCAGCCGCCACAGCTCAATCTCTCCATGGCTATGCTGATCATGTGTCACAAAGTCTATCTGGCTAAATGGGGATAACAGGATAAAAGTGTGTCTTACTTTAAATGAGCCCACTAAGTGAAAATTTTGATTTGTAGAGAAAAAGTAATTCTAGAATCTTCTTTGGAATTAAAAAGCAAAGACAACACAAAATAAAATAAAAAATGACATATTTTATACAAATTCCATCACAACTATATTGAGAGGATAGTTTAAATAATGTGAAGTGCTCCATTTTAATACTTGCTTGTAATGGTATATAGTTTTAAAGTATTTATGTTGAAGCTTGTTTTCATATAGACATACTTTTGTTCTAATTATTAATTTGCTCAATCACAAATTCATTAACAAACACCTATGGAGTGTTAATAGGTGTCACAGTTGCGTATTTCCAAAAAAAATATAGATATTATTAATAGCAGTTGAGTATTTCCAAAAAATTATATTTATAAAATAACAGTATTTTATAAAATTACACATAAACATATGGCATTCACAGAATATGTAGTGTGCATTTTAATAAAACTACTACTCAAAAGTAAAAATAAACAATATTGTGCAATAATTGTACACAGTCATCTCGTTCTTCAATATTGCTCTAAAAACAAACACGAACTAGTTATGTCTATGTGGGAAATAGAGTGAAAGAATGAAAAATGAACTTTTTGAATTATGCATACCATATCAGATCACATTTTCTGCAAGTACTCTATATATGACTGATGCTTTTATACACAAATGTGCATATAATTTTCTGTTTCTTTTTCTATGTACTAAAGAATTATTTATAACTCAAGTAGTATTTACTATTCAAGCAGGATAATCTGAGTAATTCATATATTATCTAAATAAAATGATAATTTTGTAAATCTTCTCTTCTAATTTTCTTAATGTTATATCCTCCTAAAATTCACATGTGCAGGTAATATGAAAATATGAAACTAGCAATTCATAAAAGGAAACTAGAATAAGTACTTCCTTTTTCACAATCTAAGACTTAAGAATACACACATTCACTGTACATCTATGTTAATTCAGCCTAAATTAATCCAGATATATATTGATTACCCTTTCATTTGTATAGTTCTGCTTTGTCAACTACTCCATGGTGCAGAGGGGTTTTGTCATGCTGGTTTTAATGCTGCCCCACAAGAGTGCACTGTTTTCCAGCATGGAAGTTGCCGTAGCATATGCAGCAAAAGACTGCACACTCAACTGGACAATGTGATGAGAGAAGGTCAACCAATGTTCAGAAGGTCAGACATATTGTGACCTTGAAATTTGGGGCCTTCTGCATTAATAAAATCTTATATATACAGATGTTATTGACAAAGCCAGGTATCTAGAACATAGTAGTGTGAGACAAAGCATACTCATTAAAAATGGTATCTGACCAATGAGATAAAGGGAAAGACTATTTGTACTGAATCACTTAATAATCCTTGACGCTCATTAAAGATTAAAACAGGTCCTCTTTTTCCTTTCTTTCTTCAAACATATTTGTAAAAAATTAGACATACGCCGCATTTTCAGAGTTTCACAGCCAATAGTCTCATTTGCCACATTAAGGGCTATTAAAACTGTGCCTATTTTGTTTGCAAATATATATATCTTCAAGGTTGGTTATGCTTCACCTGGAAGATTTCTTTATAAAATGCACCTCAATTCTAGTCTGTCTTGATTAACCCTTAAATGATTTATCATTACCAAGATAGAATATGAAATCAAGGTTTGGAAGGCTATCATTTTTTAACATTTTGTTTTGTAAAATTTTAAATGTCTACAAAATAGATGAAATTGTAAAATAGTATAATGAACCTGCATGTAACCATTTCTACAGCAACTTCAATCACAGTCCACTCATGACCAGCCTTCTTTCATTTATACTTACCCACTTCCTATACCTTTTAAAATTAAAAAAAATAATGTCCACAAAAAATTAGTAATCATGCTAAATTGATTAGCACCTATCTTCTTTTTTTTTTTTTAACATCTTTATTGGGGTATAATTGCTTTACAATGGTGAGTTAGTTTCTGCTTTATAACAAAGTGAATCAGTTATACATATACATATGTTCCCATATCTCTTCCCTCTTGCGTCTCCCTCCCTCCCACCCTCCCTAAGCACCTATCTTCTATTGTTAAAAGGCTGAATCTTTTATTCAATGACAGAACTTTCACAGTCAATTAAATATACAGGAAGACTGTATGTGGATTAACTCTTTAGTTTTCTGTCAAAAATTTTATACAAAGAAATAGATATAACAGAAACTCTCATTTATACATTGAATAACCAGAAGAATTATAACCATATTGCAAATTACAAAATTAAAATTGAGGCATGAATTAACTTTCTCAAGGTAGTATAATTTTGTTAGTGAGGAATTCATAATGACCAGAATTCTTAATTTTATTCCTCAATCCAACCATTATTTCAAGGTTTCCTGAAGGTAGAAAATATTTAATTCCTATTCTGTGCTAGACATTCACATGATTTTAATTTTATTAGACTTTTAAATAGGTATTATTACCTCCATTTCACCAGATGAGGAAACAAAAGCTGAAAATGTGAATGGCCCATGGTCACATAGATATTAATTAGGAAGCCAAAGTCTGAAGCTTGTACTTTTCAACTTCAAAGTTTATGCTAGACACTAATGATCACAATAGTGTCTTCTAAGATTTTTTTGAAGATTAATCGAGATAATTCATGTATAGTGCTTAGCTGACACAACAGCATTGTTCAGTGTGTCTTTTTATTATTCTTCTCTTATTAAAACAGTGGAAGGAGAATGGGCTTTGACGAGTGCAGAGGGTCATTCCACTTAAACACAAGTGAATTATTTCCTGTTTTAAATGAAATTAGCATAAGAAGTTTTCTTTTAAGCAATTGTGCATTGTGTACCTTAAATCAAAATACAGTGTACCCATTCTCATAAAGCGTATTTTATTTCAAAGGGCAAATAAACACTGATGCACTTAATTATTTTAAAAATCAAGTAGTATCTTCTCAAATGAACTTCTTGTAGCTGTGCTTTTATTTAGAAATGACAGGATATAAATTTTGTTTCTTACAGGTGCAAAGTTAATTGAACCATGTAAAATTGGCTAGATGGAAAAATCAGGCATTGCGTTTGTCCAGTCTGTTAATTTTTCCAACACTGTTCTTTTAAGAACAGTTATTATAAAGAGAATTGAATTAATATGTAACATTTCTATGTCTAGTATAATCTATTTGTGACAATTTCTAGTATTTATCAGATAAAATCATCACATTTCTAAATTTTATGATTTTTTAAAATACTAGCATTACTGAAGCACCATTTTCTGAATTTTGAAGGTAGATAACATGTCCATATGTCCAGCTCTCCCACTGAGAACAAAGGAAGAAACACTAATTGGGCCACTTGAAATTCAAACTCTTCCCCTTGATCTCCCTAGTGAGGTACTTTCACAACATTCTTTCCTTTACAAATACTTGTTCAATATGACATTAAGCTTGTTATCACCGTGATCATCACAACCATCTCTTTTTACATTAATACAGAATTTGACATTTTAAAAAGAACTTTAATATTTATTCTTCATCTTGATCTAACTCTTAAGAAGTAGATAGATATTTATCCTTCTTAAAGTAGGTTTGAACTCAGAGAAGAAAGAATGACTAACACTTAGATGGCACTTACTATGTGTCTGGCTCTCTTCTAAGTCCATTCTAAGTGCATTCTATGTACATTAATTCCTTTAACTGCACAAAAATTTTATGAAGTAGACAAAATTGGTGTCCCTATGTTATAGATAAGGAGACAAAGGCACAGAGAGGTTAAGACAGTCACTCAAAATCACACAGATAATAAGTGACAGAGGCTGAATTAGACCCTAGACAATCGGCTCCAGAATCCATGCTCTATCTCACAGTTCTGTACTGTCTGTCCTGTAAACTAACAAGTAACTTGTCACTTAGAATAAATGGTCATGACTTCCAAATTTAAAACCCAATCCATTACACCCTATTGATCCATTATAATGGCAGAACATTTTTTCAGAATATGAAAATTCATTATGGATGCCTCCTTGTGGTTTGCCCAAATTAATGTTTACACAAAGTGAACTGGGGTTTGGGGCAATGTTCTGATAGCCCTGCATAAAGAAAGAAACTCTTAGTCTTGTTTACAAATTTTAACAATGATTTACTTTGCATCATAACTTCTCCTAATGCTCACACATCTATAATGGCATATTCTTCCTTTGATTTAAAAAAAGATCATTGAGTGTTCTCAAGTTCTGCCCCTAATTCTCCCCATCATCCTAAAAAACACTCTAGCTGCAGATATTACTATCATCTCTGTACTTCCTTGAGGGGAAGAAATTAGATCTGCCTTTATTACTATTATATCTCCGTGTTTTTCTTAGTATCTGTAATACTGTTGCCAATTGATGAATATTTATTAAATAAATGTATGAATAACTGCTTTTGGACATTAAGTGACTTTGACAAGTTACAGTACAAGTCATTGTTTTGAAAACAGTGGCAAGACTGGATTCCTGAGCAAGGGAGGGTCAAGTCTAAGGGAGTTTAGAACTTCCTGAAGAGAAGCAAGTCATTTGTAAGGATGCAGCTAATAAATCATTAGGACAACCTGATGCTTTTGTGGGTTGAAGGACTTACTTGGATGAAAAATAAAGAAGTATCTCACTACTTGATGCCTTCTTTCTGGCTGACCCATGGGTCATGGGCCCTGTACAAAAACTCACAGTGAAAAGGTTGGACCAAAAATGCTTTTCCATTCCATAGAGAGCCTAAAAATTGATCATGTAATTTTTCTTTTCAGAAAAACCTTTCATTTGCTGTTAAAAACAATTTTTTAAAATGTTTTACAAAACCCATGTAATAATCTGCACAATATTAGGATTTCTTCCTTGAATGAGGAAGAATCAATACATGGCACTACTTTATGGCAATCACTGTAGCAGCAGTGGAGACAGAGAAATGAATGTAAAGGCTCTCTGTTCTCAAGGAGCTCAAAATCAAATGAAAGCGTTATGGGTGAATCTTCTCAATAATAATGTATGTGAAGACAGTGACCAAACCAGTTCTAGGCAATTTTATATCAATTAAATTAGACTATGTAAAAGTCAGCAACACTCCATATTCAACAAATTCTGATTGTGCATTTAAGACAACTTTTTTATTGAAGACATTGGATCTAAGAAAATATTTCTACAGTAGTTCTTTAGATACGATTCAATACTGTTAGATTATTTTTCTCTTTCCAGAGCCCCAGAGAACTTTACAACTAGTATGTGAATAATACAACACACTCTACTCCATAAAATGACTTTATAGCTTATTCTTTTATTCCCATTTTCAGAGAGGTGGAATTTATAGCTAAATTGGCCCTGGTAAAAACAGAATGCTGATAAACATCTGAAATTTAATCCAGTGTTTAACCCATTATATTGGCACTGGTGCTGGTTGATTATCCTGAGGAAATGGTAGCAATGAGAACAAGGAATGAAAAAATCTAATAGATATAACTTTTGACTTCCCTCTTATTCTTTCATATATCATTATTCATAGTGTAGTACTTCAAAATACATGAGGCTTATCACAAGGTCCATTTTCCACCAGGGTGTGGATGTCCTGGGATTTCTTATTACCATCTTCCAAAATAATTTGGAGGCCTACAAGTGTATGTCTACATCTTGCAGGTCAATTATTGAATTGGAATTATTGAGAAAAAACAGTTGCTCCCTACTGATGATTTTTTATAATGTAACTTCTTACCTTTCCTTGTTTTGTTCTTCTGCATTCTAACAGGTGAATTTGGAGAGGTGTGCAGTGGTCGCTTAAAACTTCCTTCAAAAAAAGAGATTTCAGTGGCCATCAAGACCCTGAAAGTGGGCTACACAGAAAAGCAGAGGAGAGACTTCTTAGGAGAAGCAAGCATTATGGGACAGTTTGACCATCCCAATATCATTCGATTGGAGGGAGTTGTTACTAAAAGTAAGTGAAGTGTGTATGTTGAGCAGAGGTTGTTTAAACCCAAAGTCAATCACTTAAGAATTTTGGTCTTTTTTTCATGAGTACCTGTTAGTCCTAACCAAAAACAAAGCAAAACAAAATGAAAAAAAAAAAAAATCAAAAAACAAAAACAAAACCTCAGTGTTTTAGGGTTAACATGTATTTCTTTGACAAGAGACCAAAGACATTTAACTAGCTTTATTTTGACAGTGCTATTCTAGACCTTAAAAAGCTTTAAAAATTTAGGATCTAAATATTGGACTATAGTAATACATGCTGATTAAACTACAGTTAAGTGAATTGTGTAAAACTTTCTGTTATGTAGAGTAGCAACAATAAAACAATGACTCAATTTTGACAGAAATTACTGGGAACTCCTGGCTAGCTGCCTTTTCTTTTATTGTTCACTAGTTTCATTTAAGCTTCCAAATATTTACCCCCCTGGCTTTAGGGAAATTATGAGAGTTTTGGGAGTGCTTCTGAGCTGTAAAGATTGGAATCACATTAGACCCAAACCCTTTTCTCCATTCTCTGTGGATTTCAAATAATTCTCATCTAGAGTCCCAGATGGATTCTTGACTACTCTGGGGAAGCTCTGGCTTACAGCCTGCGACAGAGATCTGAACTTATTTCCATGATGATTTCTCCATCCAGGCTCAAAAGTGATCCCATGAGACAGATATGTGATTTTTGGCTCCAGTCCCAATGAAAACCTCTTGAGAATGCTCTGGGATGTTGTTTTTCTCAAGATTTGGGGGCACAAGATGAAGAATAAGCTAAATTGGCAGTAGCAGACTTCTTAGAGTGAAAGACAGCATATGGCAGGGAATTTGGCATCCTTTAGGGGATAATTCATTGGCACCATATTTGCATATTCTGTGGTTACCTACAGACATTGCACATTATATTTTTCACAATGATATTTTTCTTTAACATTACGTGGAGCACTTTCCAAATGGCACTAATACCTATTATCATTTTTGTATGAGTAAAAAGGCAATTCCTTACTCACAAGAGCATGGTATAATTGAAATATACTTTGATTTCCTTTAGAGTTTTTTAATATAATAAGTGTGGTTAAGAATTTAACAATGTAGGAGAACTTAACCATAAACTATAAGCCCATATTAAGTCTTGTTAGAAGCATATTTTTCCCTCTGTACTCCTAAAAATGAGACTACATTTGTTGTAACACTAAAATAATTTCTGATGAAAAATGTCTTTTTAATTTTAAAAAATGAATAATAAAAATACTATTAATATTTAATAATAAAATTTTTAATAATAAAAATACTAAGGATTGGGAAAAAGTATGAAATATTTGTTCCTTCAGGGTAAGACCATAGCTATAGAGTATCCTACTTAATATCCTTAGAATTATAGAATCATGTCTCACTGGGTTTTTAGTAGTCATTTAACCTTTTATTTTCCTCCATATCATTCTCACCAAGTGGTTGTCCTTCAGATCTTGAGCCCATTGGGAGAGGAAACTCACTTGTACTTATGTATCCATTCTTCTCTTAACTGTCAATTTTCAAAATTCTCAATTTTTTTTGTTCCCAGTGTTATGAGTTATTATTATACTGTTTGGTTTTGATAGCTGTTTCCTATAAGTTCATTTACTGAATGATAAGCAAAATTAAACCATAATTATTGTGGAAGACCTTCTTTAGATATAAAGATATATATATATATAAAGAAGATCTTCTTTAGATATAAATGGAATAATCAAATATGAATTATGGTCACCTGGCAAAGAAATCCATAAAACAACCCCTGAGACCAAAATGCAGGAAAAAAATGCATTAAGAACAAAAAGGACCTTTAAAAATCACAGGTATTATACATTAAATGTCTTATTCAAGTAGGAGTCTGTAACATTCTAATATGAATTACAGCTGCCTTATTCTTAGAGTGAAAGTTCTAAATTTCATATATCTCCTTGGTCAAATAAGCATGCAAGAGACTGCCAAATCTGACTATATAGATCCCAGTCATCTCATATAGTGCAAGCATAATAGAGTAGCAGACCTAGAATTAGATTTTGAACTCTTTTAGTGGCATATTTAAAAGCTCTAAGTCTGGCACCCTGTTACAGCTAGAGGAAATAGAAATGCCTTAGAATAAAGTTAATAAGTTGTCTTTAATATATAAACAAGGCAATTTTGTAACCAAATAAATTATTTAATCTACTCCTATCATTTTATTTGTTTCCTGAGAGTATATGACTGCTAGAACAATCTACCTGCAAAGTTCAGAAACACACACACACACACCTAGAGATACAGAGCTTATAATTTAATGAACAAATTGTATTTAAAGAAGAAAAGAAAGCATAATGGTATCTGGATTAAGAATCAGAGGGTCAGAGTTCAAATTCTGATTCAGCTCTACTGGTTTGTGAGACATCTGACAAATCAAACCACTCCCAGAGACTTGTAACTTGTAACATGGAATTAGCAGTTCTACTTTATTACTTCCAGGTCCTTGTAAGATCAAATAAGATTCCATAAGAATATGTTCTTAGGTGGACTAGAACTATGCAATCTAAATTACCACTTCTGGTTGAGTTTGAGAAGATTTTACCAGTTAATCTGGGAGTGTAGAAGAAAATTCTTGAAAACAATTCCTTTTGGGCTCAAAGATAATTTTTTATTATTGCTATTAATTATGTGCTTTGAAACACTAAGTCTATTATAATGTATCATTTTCAAGTTAGAGAAAGCCCTTTATTCAATAATTATATTTTCATTTATTTGAATTAAGCCATAAACAATTTTAATGGTGTGGTTTTGAGCTTGATGGTCTTAAACAAGAGAAGGTGAGAGAGTCTCTGATCTTCAAAGTAGCAGAAAGCTGGGGGCACAGTCCTGCTCAGAACTTGGTACTAACATATGTTAACAATTTTAGTTGAAGTTCAAAAAGATGGAACTTGTTTTTAGCAAATGTTTGATATTTCTGCCATCACACCATTAGTCAAAAGATGTTCAGACTCCATCCAAGAAGACTTTCCATTGGTCACTTTTCACCTAGTGTAATAGAAGGAATTATATAGGATGAGACTGATGTGCTTTTTGTTGTTATTTAGGGATGGATTATTTTCTACAAATTAAAAAATAATAATAATGCAACTTAACTGTAGCCTTGTACTGTTGAGGAAAGCATGGGCAGACCATTAAGAGGATTTCTAACACTAAAAACACTTCTGTATTGGTGTGAGTGTCCACTGCACACCAAAAACTTAATCATTTGTTTGCATTGTCAGCACATATGATAAGGAAATATTACTGGAATAAGTTGCCATTCTTTAGTGACAATGCCAAATTATTTCTATTTCTTGTTTGCCTCTCTCTAAAGCTTTTCTTTGACGCTTGTCTCAAGTCCATGTCATATTTTTTAATAGACAATACAAGGGAGAGTAGAAATATTGTTCCTGTCCTTTCCTTAAAGTATTAATTTCAATTCAAATTAAGCATAAATACATTTTAAAATTTTAAAGTCAGCTTAATGTAAAATTTTCAATGTGTTAAGATTAATAGAGTATGGCTGGTTAAGGAAGAGTTGGAGAAAGTACTTCTTAGCCTGATTTTGAAAAGAGAGACTATCCTTAGCTAGCCTGAAATAATAGACATGGTATGATCTATTCTAACTGGCAGTCTGTTAGGAGTTGGATTTAGAACTACAGACAAACTAGAGTTGGTCCCTGCCCTGGTTAACTCATAGACCAGTGGATGTAATAGGGATCATTATTAACATGAATTGTGTCCTGATTAAAATGGAATTTGGAAAAGATTGTCCTGTATGTTTATATGATTTAATGTGAAACCTGCAGAAAAATACTCTAATTCAGTTCATTACAATATTTCTCTCAGTCAGTTAGTTACAGTACATGGAAATCTATAACCAAAACATTTTCTAGTTTCTAATCAAAAGTGATTCAAATCTTCTTTCCTGAGAATAGTAAGGCATATTTTGTCTATTGTCTTCAATTTTCCTTCTCCTGTTTATACATTTTTGCTTCTACCCTGATTTGATTACATGATACTAATGATGAGTACTGGCTGCTAAGGTCAAAGATTTTGATTTTATAAATCCCACTCATGTTGGAGTGTGTATAAGTCTTAAAAACAGACAGACTTACTATGTAAGACACAATTACTGTTAGTAGGAATTAATTGTCCTTTGGAAATGAATTACATTTCAATAGTTTATAACATTTAAATCATTGATACATACATTTTATGTTTGAATGAAACTATTTTAATCTAAGACCAACATTTATTTGGTAATTGCAATAAAATTTCTATATATAGCTATATATTTATCACATTATCCTGCTGGGTTTTTTTTAATAGAATATGTGATTAAGAAGGCGGTGAAATAGATAGTGCTGAACTTGGAATTCTTAAACATTTTGAATCACATTTGTTCTGTCAGCAAACAAAATGATTAGTAAATATCTCTGAGCCATTGGGGAAATGAACCGATTGTAAGAGACTGATGTGCTTCTTTTAACCCTTTAATTATGAAAGATCATAATTTTATCTATACTCATAAATCAATTTACGAACAAAAGCAAAATTCCACTGCACATTTTGTTATGCTGATTTTTGGTGGAGTTTCATTTCAGCCAAACAACAATAATTTCATTGATTTTAATATATATACTCAGATGTATTTAAGGATCTCTGAGGGCAGTGAATGATATAGGTTCTTGAAGAAGCTGATAATGTCATTTCTAAATCAAAATACACATGAAAGAATGTGCAAACTTTGATAGAAATACATTGCATCATGTGCAGATGAGCTGGCATTTTATAAATAATTTCCAATTACATTTAATACATATTAGAACTAGTTCTAACCACTATTGCACTTTTCCTTTAACTCTGTTTATCATAATCAAAATCACAAGGAAAAGTAAGTGAAGATCCTGCTTTCCAAGGTAGAATATTTGATTCTGTTTACTTTTTGTCTGTACATTTGGGTTTGCTGAATCTTTGAACTTAATGCAAAGCACATTTTCAGACTTGCCCATCTTAACTGATGTGTTTACAAATACCTAAATTATAGAGCTAAATGCAGCCTGGTCTGATTTATGAATGGTCGTGGGGCTTTGGCTTAATTGACTGGTTTGATTTTTCAGCTACTTTTATTTCCCTTGCCAAACATTTTACCAGACATGCTAACAAGAAATGAAATGGTCATAAGGCTGAGAGCCAGAAGGAAAAGAGTGGTAAACAAAGGTCTGGGTAGTATACAAACACGGTAACTGGCCACTGTAATTGAGAGTTCACTGTGGGAAGCAATATATCTGTAACTACATTCAAGGGCTGCATTGAGTTTGGTGAGCATGTTATTCTTCTAAGAATTATATTAAGGAAGAAATATAGACACTTATAGTGATGTATGGAAAACATCCATGTGCAGGATTTCATTCATTTCATTATTCATTCATTTCATTTCAGATTAGTTCTCTGGGATCAGTTCTTAGGTATTTGATTTACCAGTTCAGGAGAAATAGAAGTTTCCAAGGAAATGTTGAATTTTCTCTTTTATCTTGAATATTGTTAAATCAAAGAGCTTAATTAAAATTTTGAAAAAGCAAGTCTGGAGGCTCAAGGTTTTGACTAAAATGACTTTTCAGACATTATCAGATTATTTTTTGAACGTGTGGCAAATTTTATTAACATTAAGTTTAAAAAGCTTTACACCAGTGTTACACCAAGGCATGTATAATGTTTGATATATTACCCAAAATATATAACTAAATCAGTGTCTCAGTTGACAATAAATTGCTGTCAATTTATTTTTACATATATGAAAATCTAAGAAATTTTACAGAATTTAAATAATTTCCTCACCTCTAAATAAATAAGACATACAGCTTAGTATATATTCATGTACTAAGCGTAGTAAACATCAATATAATCTTCATGGTACTAAGCCATAATTCACAACCAGTATGAATTAAGGAAAGGAAAGGAAAAACAAGAATGAAAGGAAAAACAAGGAAAGAAAGCTATTTTCTGGCATCAGAATGGCACACAAACCATGATGTAGAAGGAACACATGAAAAAAATCATGCTTGCTCTACAGTTAGATAGATGTACATGGATGTTTGTTTAAAATCTATTATGTGCTCAAGGTTTTTCATGCTTAGTCAAGATTTAATGCAGGTCTTCTAGACTTGGGAGAGAAGGGAGTTTTTTTTTTTTTCTTTTTGTAAAATGACAGATTTATAGTTAAAACAATATCATAGCAACAATAAGGGAAGTGAATTATGCTGTGGTAATATGTGTAAGCTTTGAAATTGGAGTTACATTTTACTGTAATAATTTCTGAAAGTGCTACAGTCTTCAGAGTCATTCTTTCAATTTGGAATGATGTGTAGAATTGACACCCAACAATTGCCTCAGTTATTACCTATAGTTGAAGATTTATTCTATTTGTAGATCTATGTATCAGTATACTTAGCACCTTTGTGTCTTTGTGTCTTATGCTTTTTCCTATTTTAAATGTTTCCCTCAGTGTACATTTCCAAAAGTAACAGCATAATATATTCAGGTTGAAACTTCTGGCTTTATACTTATTAGCTGTGTGATGTTAATTACCCTCTATATATTTCAGTTTTTTTCATGTAAAAAGTGGAAATGATGATAATTAATGCTAATTTATGTAAAATAATTAAACCAGCACCTTGCACACACGAAGTACTGTACAAATACATTTAAATGCTTGTTAAAATGTTTAATGATGTTTAAGGCCCATATTTCCAAAATGGTTATTACAAGTTACTACCAAGAGCAATTTTAATTTTATTTTTCTTTTAAGCATAGCATGGATTTTATAATTTTTAATGTGTTAATTGAATACAGATTATAATTATTAGTCTTAATTGTTTTGTCCAATTCACATATAGGATCCATGAAGGTAGGGACTTTGATTTACTTGCTTCTGACTAACCAGCACAAGAGAAAACACCTAGCGTATAGCTCTGCATATATCTGTAAAGAGTGTAAATGATTGTGGAATTCATGACTCTATCTTGGGCTTGAAGAAAGAAATATCTGATTTTGTAGTTCGGCTAAAATGCAATTAGAGTGAAGAAAAGGGCATATTTTGTGTTTAAGGAAAACCATATCAAAATGCCAGTTTAGATATCATATAAGTTATAGGCCCTTTTCTGAAAACCAATCTTTCTCGATTTTTTTTTTTTGAGTTTTATTTTCTATTGAAAGCTAATTTTCTTTTTAATAGTAATTTGGCAAAATTTGGAGGACAGAGAAAAATTCATATTTTTTAATGCATTAAGTGTATCAAAATGTATCATATATGTTCATTGCATGAGATTTGTTGAACTCTACTGATGATTATACATTTATTATTTACCTATACCTAGGTAAACCAGTTATGATTGTCACAGAATACATGGAGAATGGTTCCTTGGACAGTTTCTTACGTGTAAGTAGAAGATTTTATACACATTCGCATATCTCCACCTTATCTTTATCTATCTGCACGCATACATAAATGTGGAATAAATTGCTGAAAATGATAGAGACAACCTCTAATATTATGCTAAACATTTAGATAAAGTTTTAAGAAAACTGAATTTTTGGGGACTAAATAGCAAAAGGAAGACTGTAAAATTACATTTTTATCTTGTAACATCCAAATGTCAATGGTTTATATTTTTAAAACAAATTTGTGCAATTTTCTTCAGTCTTTTTATTCAGACAAGATTCACATTGGTTAAAACAAAAATTTAAAGATTCTAAAGTAAGACATAAATAACACTGATATAAGACAGAAATATTCATTTCTTTATTTAAAGCAACCTCCATCTACTGTAAGATAGAAGACCTTCTCTCACATAGTACTGTCCACTCACAAACTAAGCATGTGCTATAATGCCTAAGTATTCTCAATCCAGAGATATCATTACTTATATATCATAATATATACATACATATATACATATATAACATATATTTACATATAAATTTCAGTTGTTTACGTTTAGAAAATTTATGTTTTACTAATATCAACAAATGTTACATTCAAAGAAGCTCAGTAGATTTACAGAGTACAAGACACTGTCAAAAAAAAAAGACACTGTCAATCACCAGTCACTACAAACAAGGGATAAAACAAACAAACACAGACCCTATCCTCAAGGTGCTTTCAGCATTATATAGATAGGTATAGATAGATAGATAGATAAGATATATAGTATAATCATGGAGGAAAATACTAATTTTTCTATGAATAAGAAATTATATTCTTTATTTTAATATTCATGAGCTGAATAAAGGTTTCATTAACAATTATTTTCACAAACATATTTCAAAAATAAACATTTTGCAAGTCAGGTAGTTCAAAATATTATAATAAATATTCTTTTAAAATTATAATAAATTTTCCTCTAAAATTATTGTTTAGATATTGCTAGACATTAAATTTTATTTTTTTATATATCTATGTATGTATGCATATATCTATGTATGTATGCATGCATCTATCATCTATCTATCTATCATATAAACTGTATATTTCTATTTTAATCTGAGTAGATTGGAAACTTTTCTAAATCCAGGACTATTTGAATTTATCTCCTATTATTTTCAGTTTTATGACCTATAACTCAGGGTTGGGTAGAACAACAAGTATTCAGTAAATATTTTTGACTAATTTTGAACTAATTATCTATTATGATAATTAAAGATTTAAAATCTACCATATTTGAAGCAATTAATAAAATATAGGAAAACAAGAAGAAAGAATAAGCATTCAAATCAAACCAATAAATACAAACCTAAAATAGCCACAGGATCCATTTTATTTTTTTGTTTATGACCTTAAAGTTTCTGAGAAGGAGTTTGTCTCATCAAACGACCAGCAAAGTTCTAGTTTTGAACCTGAAGTTAAAGAATATTAGGCCGGCTTCCCTGGGGGCGCAGTGGTTGGGAGTCCGCCTGCTGATGTTCGTGCCCCACACGGCCGCTGACCCTGCGAGTACGGAGCCTGTGCTCCGCGACGGGAGAGGCCACAGCAGTGAGGGGCCCACGTACCACACACACAAAAAAAGAATATTAGGCTACTTCTTGCTACAAAGTAATGTAGCTACTATACTATTTTGTTTTACTCTTGCATCTATTTAGTCCTGGTTGGTGTACTTAAAACTAGAATGTATATAATCTACAATTCAGTATGTGAAATTTTAATCAAGATATATCTTAGGAAATAGAAACACACCTTAACTGTACATTTGAAATACTTCTCAGAAACACGATGCCCAGTTTACGGTTATCCAGATGGTAGGGATGCTTCGAGGGATAGCATCTGGCATGAAGTATCTCTCAGACATGGGCTATGTTCACCGAGACCTTGCTGCTCGGAACATCTTGATCAACAGTAATTTGGTGTGTAAGGTTTCTGATTTTGGACTTTCACGTGTTCTAGAAGATGACCCAGAAGCTGCTTACACAACAAGAGTGAGTAACTCATTTTTTTTTCTTTTATCTTTGTTTAGCAACTTGTATTATGTTGACTGACAAATGAATAGAAATCACATCCCAAAATGCTTTGTCAATTATATCTTCCCCGGTATGAAACTTATCCTTTAAAAGTAAAATATTGTTACTTATTCTGGAAAAATAGATGGTCACTGTCCATAAGGTGAGTAATGATATTAATTCTGAAATTCCATATGTTGGTTCAATGATTCTCCTAAAAAAGGCAGCAAGGTTCTAACATGTCTAAAGTCTTATTGACCTATCTTTTTGTCATGGTTGAACCACTGTTAAGAAAAGATTGGATAAATTCTTAGTACCCCCATCCAACTAGGTATAATCTTAAACCATTTTAAAATTAATGCTTACATGAGTAACACGTTTACATTATAAAAATTTTAAAACAAAGCAATAAAAAGGAGAAAAGTCATCCGTAATTATGCCACCCACAGAACATTTGTAACTTTGTGAGTCAGTTCTTCCAGATTTTTTTCTGCATACCTCTATATACAGACATATGCATGAATAAATGATTAAAATTAGGTTATCCTTAATGCAAATTGTATACTTCATTTCTCTTCTTAGCAATATACCTCTTGAATATATTTCACTGTCAATAAATAATATTTGTTTTTACTTTTAGCTGTTTAATATATTCTATTTTCTAGTTGTATCATTTTTAAAACCGAATCCTAATTAGTGGGCAAATTATTATTATATCTATTTTTTCAAGATATTTTACAAATGTGTATATGATACATCTGCATTCATAGTTGTTTGAATCTGATGATTTCCCTATAATATATTCCTAAAAGTAGATTTTCTGTGTTAAAGAGTCTGTGCCTACGTTAAAAGCACATTTCAATACACTCCTAATAAAATTAGATATTATCATTATTTTTAATATTTACTTACTGTGCGGAATTTTATCTGTTAATTTGCATTCCTTTGATTCAAAATGCATTTGATTATTTCTTCTTATGTTTTTGGCAAATTTCTTTGACATATTATTATTTTAGAGAAATTTTTTTATGGAAGAAATTTTTAAAAATAAAAATATGATAATCATGGCTAATGACACTACTCAAAAATAACATTTTTAACATTTTAATTTTAATTTTAATTTTTAATTTTTAATTTAATTTTATCTTTATTTTTTTTAAATCTTTAATTTAATTTTAAATTTAATTTTATCTTTTAACATTTTTAACATTTTTTAACATTTTAATTTTATCTTTTAACATTTTAACATTTTTTAACATTTAATTTTATCTTTTCATAATATTTTTCTATGCATTTTCATATAACAAATATTTTCAGTTCTGCATATAGTGACAAAAAATCATAATATGTATACTGATATAAAAAATGATTTCCACTTAATAAATCCAGTATTTTCTTTATATATAAATTCAGTGTCATTTTGTAATCTGCCCTCTTTAACATGAAATAAAAAATATAGAATTTTCTGGATGATGAAATATTTTTTTACAGTATTATTAAATAATGTATAGTACTCCATTTTATTCATGTACATTATTTAGCCAATGTACTATTAATTGGGCAGAATTCTAATGTTTTGCTATTATTAGCAATACTTTGATGTACATCTTGATATATAATTCATGCCTTTCTATCATTACCTCTTCAGGATAAATTTCTAGAAAATTGGCGAGTCAAAATATGGACAAATATGTGAAGATTTTGGTACATGAATTGCTTAATTGTTTTACATGTAGTTTGTTATCACTTTTCATTTTTAGTGGCAATATATAAATGAGGCCATTTCATTATACTCTCACTAGCCAAGAGAATGAGCAGTTTTTAAAAAAGACAGTCAGCTTCTGCTGCTTTCTTGTTTAATTCTAAGAGTTTATTCCTGATTAAACAAACAAACAAAGAAGCAAACAAAAATTCTCATTCTTTTCAGAAGTCATCAACCTCAGTAACTCTATTAACAGCCACTAAGGTTGTCACATGGCAACTATATCCCACTCTGAGAAAGAGCTCAATATGCAAGACTGAGTTTCATCTACAAGTAAAGCCACAGTGATAGAAACACAGAAAGAAGCTCTGTGTCTCAGATATATCCCTAGCCGTGTTGATTTAGAAGTTGGAACTCTCGTAATGGCTTTTACCCTTGTTTGCATTTCCCGCTTTCAGGTATACTCTCTAGCAGATTACCTTTGTTCATGAATCTAAGTATTTTTCGAAACTGTGTTCTGCATAAAATTGTTGCTGTTCTGGTCTTCCCTGGTGGCGCAGTGGTTGAGAGTCTGCCTGCCGATGCAGGGGACATGGGTTCGTGCCCCGGTCCGGTGTTGCTCCGCAACTGGAGAGGCCACAACAGTGAGAGGCCCGCGTACCGCAAAAAAACCCCAAAAAACAAAAACACAGCAAAAAATGTTGCTGTTCTTAAGAACACAGTTCATTAGATTAAAAGCAAGAGAAATTTAAGAAAATTGTATACCTTGCAGCTAGTTGAATTAAGTTTAGACCAGTGACTATTCCTACACAGCTCTGAAAACTTGATAAAATTACAAAACATGGGTATCTTGATAGTGCTTTTTGTGCTCCTCTGATCACCAGAAAAATTAGTCAGCCACCATTCTGCAGCAAAGCATTTTTATGACTAAATTATTACTCCAGGGGACAACATACACAGCAGATGATAATATATAATATTTGTTGTCTGGAAGAGAATGTTTTTTATTCTACTCACTGCTACTCTGCATTCTAAAGATATTCTTCATAACCCTCTGCTACTATTTGAGCTATTAACACACTCCATGAAAAGTATTCTTGCTAGCATTATCCCTGTTACAAAAATCGCCTTATTCAAGAAATATTTCCAGTTCTAATAGAAAGTATTTGGAGAAAAAGGCCTTTATTTGAGATATTCTATTTTTCAGTAATTCATTCAGGTTCTAATCTCTCTGTTCTTTAAATGAGCACATCCTTGTTCTCAATACTAGTCTTAATTTCTAGTGTTGGGGAGAAAGAATTTTCCTCTACCCTTCAAAGCTTCTTTTAGCTGGTCTAATAATCAAATCAACATGAGACATTAACAGGAGAAAAGCAAATTTAATTTCGTATGCATGGAATCTCACATATATGAGAGGGTAAAAGACAGAAAGGTAAAATGAGGTATGTATGCCATTTTGAGCTAAGGAGTGGGAAAGAGGGCCTGAGGCTTCAAAGGGAGGAAAGTAATTCACAAGTTGATAAGAAGAGTAGATGTTGGGTAATTAGATGTTTGCCCTGCCATACAGATGGGCCACTCATATGAAATTTATCTCTGGTAATCTCATTCTGGGAAAGGACCCTCCCTCGCCAATTTAAATTCTTCTAGGTAGTTAAGGGAGAGAAGCTTCTCTTGAAGGAACAGGGTCTTGATTGCCTTTGGCTCAAAAACATTCATATACCAAAGTGGCACATTTTGGGGAGGTTACTTCTGAACTCTTGCACTAGGATACTCCAAGAAACAATTTATCTTGGAGAAACTTGAAAGATTCTTTCGAATCTACATCATCGGCTCTCTGGAAACTGTATACGGTTAACTTTCGGAGCTTCATTTATACTGATTGTTACTTTGTCAGGACCAAGGGGTCCACAAGATTATTTCAACCTTAGTAGAATGATGTTGATGTGTCAAAATTCCTCTTTAGCCTTTGTGAAATAAAAGTGCAATAGGATCTTTGAATTTATGCTTCATTCCCAGAAGATTCTTAAAAGCCACACTAACCAAACGGGCTCATTCACTACCAATAAATAGCTGATAAGAGTTCTTCAGTGTTCATCCTTGTATTTTCTTGTAACTCCTCAAAATATCTGTGGGAGTCCTGACTTCCCTCTGAGAAGCTGTAATTTGCATCTGCATTTCTAGAATAATTTAGACATCTTTGATTTAATTTCTCATAATAAGCCTTGTTTGGTACAATAATTTTATAATTTACCCTAAAATATGAGGTATGGTCATACAGTAATAGGACTTCTATTTTGTTTTTTAAACAAAGACACTGAAACAATGAAATGAGTGTTGTCATACTAAGCTGTCTTTTTGGGAATGTGTACTTACTGCAGGAACACTGCTATTGTCCAAAATGTTTGGGGAATTCCTCTTTCGAAATTATCTTTAAAACTAGATTGTAAATGATACTATCACTCAAAATTGTTTAGGCATATAGTATTTTGGGAAGCAGACTTGACTAAGATAAAATCTGTGGTTTCAATAAGCTTATAGTTAATAAATAAGGAAAGTAGTACATTGTTGTAAAGTCTGGGTTTTTTTCTAACCAAAAACAGGATTATTCAGCTTAGACATCTGCCTTATTTATTCAAATTAGCATGCTATGATTATGGTTATTTCAGAAAAACAAGTTCACCATTTAAAATAGTGTGCCAAGGCATTCTTTTTGGATAGACACATTCTTGTTAATCTACTTTACCAGTCATGTTACTTTAATCACACTTAACACATTTCAGAAATCAGTATTCAGTGCCTCAATGCATTATACTTTTCCGATTGCTCCTCTGAAAGTTATTGCGTTTGGACAGAGGGTAATTGCACTAAGAAATCATGAGAGGCATTTGATTCAATGCCACTGAATGAATGTAGGGTGTCTGCTGTTCTCATTTTTAAAACACCTCTGTGGTTGACAGGCAGGATAGAAGAGTGAAATAGAAATTATATCCACTAATTCTGTATTTAAAGATTCTTAAACTGGAGGGGACATCTGAGGAGTTGAGAAAACCCTTAGCCTTACAACTTAAAACAATGTATCAGACATTTTCTCCTGCTGCTTTTGATACTGTCTTAAGTGTACTCTGAGTTTTCCTTCCTTATATCCTCAATAGTATGCCTGAAAGGAAAGAGTCAGCTGAGATAATAATATACACTTTTTTGTGTTTTCCATAAGAATATTGGGTAGGAAATTGGAATTTTTTTTCAATACACACTTTTAGTTATTTCTCTTGATTTCTCACTACTGAGTTATACGGAAATTCCAAACACTGACACTTTTTATTATACAATATTATTATGCATTCTGTAACCTTTAGAAAATTCGACTATACATTCATGACATGATGAGAATGAGAAAGGTGTAAAGTTTTAGTATTACTATGAAAATAGTTCAATCTTGCAGACCCCCTGAAATGCTCTTGAGGACACCAAGAAATGCTTGGATAACACTTTGAGAACCACTGTTATAGATACTTTATGAGGAAAATAACACCTTAAAAACTAAATAAATATTTGAGTAGTTATTAAATGATATAAAATCTGACTTATTATGTGATATAACATGTAGTATTATGTGATATAACATGTTTTGAAGAAAGGTCTTGAAAGCATACCTGCGGCTGAATGCCTAAGGTTGCAAACCATCATAAAAGGCCTTGGATTTTATTTGGGATGGATATGATTGGAGCATTTAGCTCTGCAAATTTAAAACATCAGAGAATTTTTGTTGTTGAGAAAAACAAACAAAAAAATGGATGACCTCTCTTTAGTTATACATCATGTGAATTTCAGAGTATAATTATGGCATGTTTCCCATTTTTTTGGACTGAACTACTGATTTGCTCTATTTTATACTATCAGAAGCATAGTATTATTGGTGAGAACTGTTTTCTACTGAATAATTTTTCAATCTTTTTCTTATAAAATTTCACTTTTAATAAGTTAGCATTTTTATGTGTGTATGAATACGTATATTATGTTTGTATGTTGAAATAGATGGAATCCAAAATTCCAAGATGATAGTGGTCAATTTGCTGTTTTAAACAGGATCAAGTTAAAGAAAATATAGACTTTTACCTAATTTATATGCTGTGCCATGTAAAGTCAATCCTGTTCTCAAGTCCCCAAATTCATTTTAGGGGTATAATTACCACATAAACTGATCTGGGAAATTTAAGAAAACCAAATGATGTGTTCTTGGTTACATTCTTCATTATTAGTATTTTTCTTTTTATTTCTGTAATGGAGATGCACACTGAGTAATTGCCAAGTGGATTTTTATATTGAATGAAAAAAGTTCTGTCTTGTGTCACATTGCCCTATGGCCAATTAACACCTATTTAATTTTTAGAAGATAAAACCAAATGAAAAGTTATTACAAGCATTATGTGTTAAGTAATAGGAAAAAGAAATCTTATTTTACATAATAACTTATTCTATTTTTTTTCTCTGTGAGTCTGCCAAGTTGATGCCAGAAATATTCTACTACTGCTTTGTCTTGTCTAATTTCATTTGCAAGACAAGAAAAAAAAAGGGGCTAAAGCAAGTGACTAAAAGCTAAGTGGCTGAATACTCTGGTTCAGGATAACTCCACTTGAAGAATATAAATATTAGAAAACATGAGCCTTAGTTCTGTAGAATTCTCAAGGACTAAAAACTATGCATACCAAAAACTTGTGTGATATAAAAAGAGAATAATAGTATTTTGATAAGTAGTATATGTCATATGTAATTTACACATGAATGAAAAAAAGCAATAAGTAAATATCTAATCAGTGGCCTTCATAATGTATTTTAAGCTTGGACACAAAATAAATAATGTCAACATTTTCTAGTCTCTTAGGATCAGTACATAGCTTCTGTCTTATGTAGCTTCACAAAGTAAAGCTATATATCCCCAAATCAGAAAACTCTAGAAGATTTTATAATCTCAGTTAATGGTCCCTCAAAGTTTAATGAGGGATCAAATACTTTCTAGCCACCCATTTCAGAGAGATGGATAGCACAAACATTTCAACATGTGAAAATAATCCATCCAGATTTATGAGGAGAAAAATCACAACTATAATTTTGGAGTGATACACACGAGTTAGGAGGTTCTATGTAAATATATTACACACAGTCTCTAGCAGGAACAGTTTTCTCTGCAGTGCATCATTCATTCATTCATTCATTCAACAAATATTTGAGTGCCTACAATATACTAGGCACTGTTCTAAGACCTGAGGACCCAGAGGTAAAAACAAAGCCCTGACTCCGTGAGCTTACATTCTAGTGTGGTATTTCACATAATAAACAAACAGGTGAAGATATAGCAAGGCAGAGAAATAAGATGAGGAATGTGGACAGTATGAGGGAGATGCTACTGTAGATAGGACGATCAGAGAGAGTTTCTCTGATAAAATGACATTAGAACAGCGAATTAGTGAGAGTGAAGGAGAAAATAATGTAAATATTGAGGTTAATAGGCCAGATTCATTTGCTTTAACTATTTTTCAATTCAATGGAATAATTTTAATAATTTCTCTTATTCCAACAGGCTCACTTTGCAAGAAGACAAGTTAAGTAGTCAGATTAATGATATAACTCAGACTAAAAAACAAGCAAATAATGACTGGTCCAGTCTGTAGTGTTGAGCCCTGGAAGCTTAGTAAAAATCACTTACTAAAATTATTTCCAGTTGACTTGTGAACATCCCACATTTCAAATTTGTGATAACACATTGCCTGAAGCTTTTCCCATGTACCCTGAAGCCACTGACCAGCCCCAGCTGCTCCGGCACTGGGAGAGACAGCAGTCATTATTTCCCAAACCAGTCTTACTACTTGATGCCTGGAATGGCTAATAATTTGATTCATTCCTGTCCTATGACCCTTTTTCAACTATAGTTTTACATGTCATGGTTCAGGCCCACTCCCATGATATTTCCCCTTTCATTTGCTAGCCATTGCTCTTGAACTGCCCCCGTATTTCAAGCAATTTTTACCCAACGTAGACATACAAGGAAACAATTGCCATGTTGTCTAGTCAGAATTGTCTCAGCAGATATTTATGAGATTCTCAAAGTATCATGTCATCTTTCCTAATTTTTCAGTTATCAATATTAATAAAACCAAGCCTACCCAAGTTATGTACTTTTTTGCTTAATTACTAGAATGAATCTAATACTTCTGTTTCATTATTTTTATTGTAAATATATAGTATTCCTGCTATATTGGATAGGTCTTTCTGACTTATTTACTTATCAATATGGCTTTTGTGGAAACTTGTGTTCAGAGTGCTAAAAATTCACTTACAAATGAATTTCTGTAACCTTTAAAAAATAAAGTAGGAATTCAGTATATTTAAAACACAAGGTTTAACATTTAAAACCTCTTTGAACTTTGAAAAGAGCTGTACCCATATTAGGCTGTATGTTTAGTCTTATCCCTAAATTTTTTCATTGCTTTTGTTGAAGATATACATTATACATCATATGACCTAATTTTATATTGTATTATTTGACTCGGAAAGTAACAGAAAAGTTATTTGTGTTTTATTTCCTGGATAGCCATAGAGTTACTTAGAATACAAGGTGAAGACTTTTAAGAAATTCTTAAGCGTCTCACGGAATGTTGAAAAATTTCAAAAGTTCAAAGTATTGACTTTTGCTACCTGAGAGATCGTCTGTCTCTGATCTCTTGTGGCAGTCAACATCTGCTGGAACAATTCTCTCAATGACTTTTAGATTTGAACTACTGGGAATTAGAACAGATGTTTCCCCTGGGAGTCTTCTTGGATTGCCCTTCACCTTGTTGTCTACTGCTGTCTGCAGTGAACGAAGTTTACTTCCTGACGATAGATCCTAAATCCTTTAGTCAAATGATTTATCTCTATAGTTCCACTTCTAACCTGAGAAGCCAATATTTGCCTCCAGGTTAAACACTCAATTACTCTGGGTTTACTAAGATAAACTCTCCGAAGTCCTTTGTCACTCTAACTATGACCTGACAGAGCTCACAGGCAGGCAATGTGAAATATGGATCAGCAAAGCATTTCCTAAATCAGTAAGGAGAGATTTGTGTATATAATCAGAGAAAAATTGGGGCAGACATAAGATACTAGGGCTCAATGTCCAGAGATTTCAGCAATTACACTCCTTTTCTTTAGAACTCAAGACTTGAAGCCCCCTAACCCACAGCGAATGAGCTGACTTCAGCTAAGAACCTGAAAAATTCAGGGCTTTTAGCCAAATGTCTCATTTAAACTGTCTAAATTCATTAAGTTTAGAGAACTGAATTGCAGGATCTTCCAAGAACATGTTTACTTTGTGATTCCTACTCTAACTGCTGTTTCTGGACAAAGTGAACAAGGTTTTGTACTACTTTACTCCTGGATTAGAGTTTAGCAATTACATAATGCCTCTGCCCAGAGAATCCCTAGTATCTTTACTTGTGCCCTTTTATTCTCCTTTAACTTTTCTGTAAGAATTCTATGGAAGTAAATCCAGATATTACAGCCAATAGATATTCAGTTTAGTCCAAAGTTAGTATCATCTTTGGACTAAACAAGGGCCAAAATAATTAACATTAAAAATGTCAGCATCCTTGATATTTCTGTAGGTTTAAGATAGAAAGTTGAAAGAGCAAAGGTTTATAAGTTAGCACAGCTGTTAGAGATAGATGAAACTGAACATAAAATCAAGTTTTATGTTTCCCATGACCCTCAGTTTATGAATGATAAGATATCTGCACAGAGAGGCTAAGAAACTTGGCAAAAAATAGATAATACAGTCAAAGCTAAGCCTAGAAATGACAACTCCTAATTCCTACTAAACTTAAGAATCCAAATGGAACATGTGACCGTAAATCCCCCTGCACCCCCAATTACTGACTGTCATAGATGTGACATCAGCACTGGGAGGAACTGGCTCTGGGTTTGGCATTGCAAATATGCAGAACAAGCATTAGCTTCTGATTCTGTTGAGTTTGAACTGGAGGTCCCTCTGCAATTGAAGTTTTAGAAACACTCCATATGCTGAGAATCTGGGCTTGCTCCAGGCAACTGGAGACTTTTCTCAAATATGTAAATATCTGGAGAGCTTACATACTGACATAGAGACCACCTTAAGTAAATGCTTCATTTTATGATCTGTTAAAATATTGTAAAAAACACATCTTCATAAATTATTTTTAGAGTAGGTATCTGACGCTTTACTTTTCTGAACGCCTAGGAGCATTTTACCAACCAAAACTTCAATTGCCAACTGATTTCAAAGTTTTAGCTCATTAATAACAGTTGTATTAGAATAGTTTTACTATGGCAAGAAGGCAGTATACCAAATGACACCATTTGTCTCATCAAATCCAAATTTTGGGTAGCTCATTGAAGGATATGCTTGGCAGTTTTTCTGAAAGCATCTAAATTTTTTAAATGCCCTCTACATATATAACCTGAAAAAGCAATTTCTGAATGTGAAAAAGAAGAAGAAAATATAAGTCAAGCAATGTTGGCTTAAATTTGTTGGGGTGGGAGGTGGGGAAGGAAGAGGAATTTTTGTGGTCCAATCAGAAGCAGAAGTATAAATAAATTCTGCAATACATTACTTGTAGGAAATTTAATGAGTCAGACTCTTGTATATTCAATTTATTTTATTTTGATAGTCTCAGATCTACAGATGCTCAGCTTGAAGGCAGAGAGAGTTATCATGAAGTGTGACTAAATTAAAATTTATGGGCCCCAGCTTCTTCTTTCACCCTTATTTCAGAGTCAAATTGAGCCCTCTAGGTCTCTTATCCAATATCTCACTATGTCAATGATATTTATATTTTGTAGCCTTAGATAGCATTTCCTCTTGTAGGAAAAGCCTATTTCTTACCAAAAATTTTGGTTATTGATGCTTCCATCTAACAAAGAAATTGATGCTTAATTTAAGATTTCCTAGCAATAGATCCCTGTTTCAAAAAAATTAAAGGGAGGAAGCAAGAGAAAAAGAAGAAAAGAAAACAAAACAAAAAATAGAGGGAAAAATCTCAAAGAGGTGCTATTATATTTACCAAAATCCACATATCAGAAGATTAGCTCTAATGAACTTGGCCCTTTTTTAGCCTAGAACAGGAATGAAAATATACATGGAATGTGTGCTAATGGTTAAAAGAAAGAAAGAAAGAAAGAAAGAAAGAATTCCACTTAGTCTACATAAAATCCAGTTAAATCTTGGACCTCTTTGAATCATTTTCCCTTGCTGATCAGGATTTGTCACAAAAAATCTAAAGCAGTAGTTCTCGAACAGAGATGATTTTGCTCCCTAGGGGATATTTGATATTGTCTGGAGATATTTTGGCTATCACAATTGGAAGGATGCTGATGTAATCTAGTGGGTAGAGGCCAGGGATGCTAGTAAACATACTGCAATACACAGGACAGCCCCTACAGCAAAGAATTAATCTGGTGTAAAATGTCAATAGTGCTACTATATAGAGACCTTGTTCTAAAGTTACCCAACATGTATAAAGAATGTGGAAAGAATGAGAGAGTGGGGATCAAATATCTCTCTCAGGTACTTATAATTTCTCCTGTCCACACTGGACTGCAAGTTGCAGGGGAAAATGTGGAATACATTGCCATTTGTGAAAAATTGTGCAACAGACTAGCCATCTTCTCACAAGTCTCCTAGAATGTTGAACTTCAGGATAGCAAACATAAAGTAACAAACAGTACACCTTTTTATTCTTGTTAAATTTTATTCTCATTTGCTTTTGATATAATACTTGAAAGTTTTCGTTCTTTTCCACTCAAAGATTTAAATATTAAACGTGATCACTTTACTTTTGATATTTTGATTGCGTTTATTAAAATGTCATGGGTGTAAACTCATGAATAGACATTCACCTAGCAGATAAATATGTCCCATATTTTCAGCCAGCATGTATTACTTATGCATAATTATTTTTATGTTTTAACATTTTACTTAGCCTCATCCTACAAAGGAATGGAGTAATACTCATGTGCATAGATTAAAAATATTTATTAAATTTTTGGTGGTACTCAGCCTCTCATAGTCTTATGATTTCAAATGATAGTTTGGGCACACTTATTTTATTTATGGCAATGTATAGGACAAAAGCTACTACTCGAATTTATTTTACTAGTTTTGAATATAAAGAATTTGAAACTACAATGTTGAATTTAAAGAGTCTGTGATAATAGGTACACTCACCCTGCCTCAAACTCTATAATAATATTATGAGCTCAGAATCTCTCCTGTAGTTTGATTTCTAATTAAGCATGTACTACGAATATGTTGGTTTATTTTTCTCTCATTTGAACCAGAGTGACTGGTTGTTTACTGATCATGGAAAAAGTAAAAAAAAATTATAAAACTCTTCTTACTCTGATGTATTTTTAGCAACGAATGATAAATTTGAATAATACTTTGTAGTTGGCAATGAGCTTTCCCTTATATCTTCATTTAATAAATTCTTTACATGAATAGTAAAAGTGTGCTAACTATTTGAAGGGAATTGGAATGGAAGAAAGGGCAAAACATTTATTGAGTACTCTATTAAAGATTAGACACTTTATTTGTTGCTTTATGTATATTATAAATCTATTGCCAATGACAAAAAAAAATCCCTAAATAATAATGAATAATCCTCAGTCATCTTTATTCTCTTCCTCATCCAGTGATGGATGGTGCCATTTACAAGATGGCTGGCTAGGGGCAGTAGGAGAGTCTTGAATATGATTGTCACTTCATTCCCAGAGCAAAACCAATCAGTCTAAAACACCTGGAAGCAGATAATGAAAGTCATCTAATGAGAAAGCTAAATGTTCCAGGGTTAAAATTCTAGGGTTAAAAGCTAATTACCTAGGGATTCCAATAACAGTATTGAGTAAAGGCAAACAATACTTGTTCATTTACACTTTCTTCTAAATAATGAGTTCAAATTAGCCCCAGTTGTTCACTTAGAATGCGTTGTATGGATATCATATAGGAAAATATAAATTAAGAGTTTTCTTCTTGTAATTAAAATAAATATATTTACTTTTAAGTATATGAACTCACTAAACAGTGACCTGGAACAGAGCCCAGCCACTAAGAAAAAGACTAATACACTAAAAAGTTGATCAATGGAAATTTCTAGGTAAGGAAACATTTAATTTTGCAAACTGGCTTAGTTGTTGAGCTGGTTGAATGCCACTTACTCATTCATTATGTGTTCAGAATAACATGTTTGGAATAAAATGGGAAAAAAATCAAAATCTCCCCCTTCCTCATGCTTTCCTATAAGGGCAGCAACTCAAGCTTTGATACAGTGAGGAGCCAGAGGGAAGCTCAGATTAAAAACCTCAATGAGATGAATGGATAAAGGAGATGTGGCACATATATACAATGGAATATTAGCCATAAAACGGAACGAAACTGAGTTATTTGTAGTGAGGTGGATGGGCCTAGAGTCTGTCATACAGAGTGAAGTAAGTCAGAAAGAGTAAAACAAATATGGAATGCTAACACATATATATGGAATCTAAGGAAAAAAAAAAAGGTCATGAAGAACCTAGGGGCAAGACAGGAATAAAGACACAGACCTACTAGAGAATGGACTTGAGGATATGGGGAGGGGGAAGGGTAAGCTGTGACAAAGTGAGAGAGTGGCATGGACATATATATATACTACCAAACGTAAAATAGATAGCTAGCGGGAAGCAGCCACATAGCACAGGGAGATCAGCTCGGTGCTTTGTGACCGCCTAGATGGGTGGGATAGGGAGGGTGGGAGGGAGGGAGATGCAAGAAGGAAGAGATATGGTAACATATGTATATGTATAACTGATTCACTTTGTTATAAAGCAGAAACTAACACAACACTGTAAAGCAATTATACTCCAATAAAGATGTTAAAAAAAAAAAAACCTGAATGACAAACTAGAAAAAAGGCTATAAACTGCATTTCCCAAGCCAGCAAATATTGCAGTGGAAGGCTTTTGTCATTTCACAGGTGACTACGGTGCCAAAGCCATAATATTTTGTTAAGAATTAGTGTGATTAAAGTTTAAGATAACGTAAGAATTATTAGATCAGCCAGTGAGTTTCAAAAATTGTTATACTGGAGAATTTGAAGTTGTTATTCCAATAATTGGGTCTGTGTGTGTGTGAATTCGTCAGGCTGCAGCAATTACAAAACACATCAGTAAGAGCAGAATTCAACATGTAAGTGTTTTGATTAAAATAATTTACCATATATTTTCCGAAACACACTTTCTTTTTGTGTGGTTTTTTTTTTTTTTTTTTTTTTTTTTTTTGGTACCCGGGCCTCTCACTGTTGTGGTCTCTCCCGTTGCAGAGCACAGGCTACGGACGCGCAGGCTCAGCGGCCATGGTTCACGGGCCCAGCCGCTCCCCGGCATGTGGGATCTTCCCGGACTGGGGCATGAATCCGCGTTCCCTGCATCAGCAGGCGGACTCTCAACCACTGCGCCACCAGGGAAGCCCTGTGTGCGTTTGAAACAATGTTTTAACAAGATTTACACAGCAAATAGACAGCATTTGACGGGAAAATGGTTCTGGAAATAATTTGCTTGAATCTGTAACCATGTGCTTCATTAGAAAACACACTGCACGGGTCTTAGTCAAGAATTGAAAGAGTGAAGCTCCCGCTAAAGAGATGGGTGTGGCTATGGCAACAGAGGTCCCTCCAGTGGCGTTTATGTCTGTATGCAGAACCACCAGTGAAGAGATTCTTTCCAAGCTCCGTCGACACAGGTGTAGCTATGTTCTTCCTAAAAACAAATTAAAAAAAAAAAAAAAACCTTTTCAGTATTTCACTATTTTTAGACATTTTATTAAAATATGCTCAGGGCTTCCCTGGTAGTGCAGTGGTTGAGAGTCCCCCTGCCGATGCAGGGGACACGGGTTCGTGCCCCGGTCTGGGAAGATCCCACATGCCACGGAGCGGCCGGGCCCGTGGGCCATGACCACTGAGCCTGCGCGTCCGGAACCTGTGCTCTGCAACGGGAGGGTCCACAACAGTAAGAGGCTGGAACACCGCAAAAAAAAAAAAAATATATGCTTAATGTCAAGGCTGTCCTCTCTAGAAAACAGGGGTAAAGCACTGAAGATGAAACAACTTTAGCATGTACCATTGTAATCCTGGTTGAAGTAAAACACAGAAAGTGGGCTTATTGTTCATGGTTGTCATCAATCTATTGGTTTTGGTTTTTGTCCTAATATCTGTACTTTTATTTCAAGGAATCTTGATAAGGTGACACGTATCTGTGCCTTATATTTTCTAAATAGATGCAAAGTTTTCAACATGGAAAGGACTTTCTTCCTTTATCTCTCTCTCTCTCTCTCTTTCTTTCTTTTAGTGCCATTTTTATGCTTTTATTAACTTGTTTCTGGGCAAAGGAAAGGAAATGGCAAAGTGTCTGTAGCAGAGATAAGACATTCAGCTGAGATTTTAAAGTATCATCTTTTCTTTGCCCCATGAGTACAATTTGTTTGACTTCTGTTAATTCTCAGAGTTCTTTAAAAGGGAAAGAATGTATGCCCAATGATTCCATTTGGCATCCTGAATAGATTTATAATAGTTAAATGTCACATGTGTAGTTCTGTTTTTATCACAATTATGGGGTAGTATTTGAAATACTGATTCCTTAAAACCCAAATCTGGACTCTGCAGGTACAATTAAGTTAATTTGGGTTTTTTTTAAATATTATTATTAACATTGAATGTGTTGGTAGAGAAAGGGCAATATTAGGCTAGGAAAAAGACTCTCCAAATTTAAATATGAAAAAGTATCTTTTAAATTTTTGTTGAAAAAAAATACAAACTATAAAGAAGAGAATGAATGAGTGAGTGTAAGTGAGAGAGAAAAGAAAGTGGCAACTTCTAAGACCATATGCCCTCTCATCTCCATAGAGTTTTCTATTCTGTTTTTCTGGCTCTGGACAATCTTTACACCAGTGCACGTTGAGCTCTGTAGTGTTTCCCACCAACTCCCAAAACTCTCTTGGTCTAGCTCCCATCTCTCCAACTTGATTTTACTGCACTGGTGTAAATCATGGATGACCCTTAGGTTGGTATCTTCTCAAGAAGGTGTGCTCAGTCCTCCTTTTTGTGCTCACTTCTCTACAGTTTCATGCATCCTTCAAAACCCAGTGTAAGCCCTTTAAAGATATCCTGGCAGTACTCTTTCTGAATAGCTCACTTGTGTGAAAACATCGAAGAAAAGTGTCAAGTTTACTGAGATAGTTCCAATCACATATACCACTCTCCTCTATGGGATAACACTTGCTCAGTGTACCTGTGATTAAATCCCAATTCGACCTTTTCCCATCCTCTCCTACTGCATGCCTCCACACTCTCTGTAGTATTATCACCCTGGAAACAGTTTTTCCAGAACATATATTTTCCTCCTCTGTGCTTTGATTTATGCTATTTCCCTCAGAGTATGGGAGTATTAAGCTGATGTTTCTTGAGGCTTTACTGTGTGCCAGGAACTATGCTAGAGATTTTACTGAAATTTGTCATTTAGCCTCACAACAGTACTATGAACGAGCACTGTTACTTTCCCAAATAACAGATGTGGAAATTCAGGCATAATAAGGTTTAATAATCTGCCTCCCAAATTGCCAATCCGTTTCTCTAAAGCAATATATTGTCACCCTTGAACATTACTTAAGAACCAGTGAAGTGCTATGAGGTACAATGTCAATAGAACACACTTTGATGAATATGGCATAAAATTTTGATGATGTGAATTATTTGGAACATCCATCCCTTTTTTTTGTTGTATCAAAAATTCATGTACCTTATGAGGCTCAATTCATATGTGACCTCCTCAATTTCTCTAGTGAGAATCTCAGCTCCATGCTCTGCGGCACAGCAGTCTCCACTACTATCTTCCTACTCAATGTAGGCAAGGTCTGCAATTCTAAAAAGCCCCAGCATCACCTGGAGCTTTTTAGAAATGCAGACCCTGCCTATATTCTGGAACTACTGAATCAGAATTTCCATTTTAATCAGAGTGAGCCCAAGATGATTCATATGCATTGTACAGTTTGAGAAGCAAAGTGTTAAATACTTATTTCTTTCTGCATTTAGTTATTTCCAACAACTAATTATCAGTCCTATTTGCTTGATATTTCTCAAACAGAAGGACCAGTGTGTTATTTATATTTGTCTCACCCAAAGTGACTAGCATAATACTTCCCATATGGTTGCTACTCAGCACATCTTTATTAAATGTATTTGTTAAACTGAAAACAAATTCTATGGGAATTATACCTTTATATCTCCCATAACTCATAGAAGCAATATTCTCCTCTAGACTATAAGTTTTCAGAATGTAATTATTATATCTTTCTAGCTCATATGGTGTTTACCTAGTACATGGAGGGTACTTCAGTGGTTAATGATGGAGTGAAGCACTGAGTAAATTAATTAAGATGATTGATTAATGTATTTGAAGAGAGGTTTTTTAGATGTATAATTTTATTTTGAATTTATTTAATTAACAAATACCTTTAAGAACTTAGGAATATCAAGGAGTGGTGTAAGTTCCTTACAAATATTAACTTAATTCACATTCTGCTCTAAGGTTGTTTGTTCATGCATAAATCTATGTTAACTCAATAAAGGTTGATTTGAGATACCTCATTCAATTCTAATATATAGCATATCTACTTCAAGTTGTTTTGCTACAGATGACTGATAAATGTGCCATAATTGACATAAAATGTCAACATTTTAGCAATTCCCAAATGCTTTTTTTTCCTTTCATCATTTCAAAATCTTCCCAAATTGATTGAGAAAATATTGCAGTAAATAGTATGCCACTCGCTCCTTGGTATTAAAATAGAAGAATATCAAGATATATCAGAAGAAACCTGCATTCCATTTCAGAAAAGAAATACCCTGACAAATTCAGTCAGATTTCAGATGGTAATGTATATTATATGTTTTAGTCATTGATCATGTATGTATATATGATTTTATATTCCAAGGGAGGGAAGATCCCAATCCGGTGGACATCACCAGAAGCTATAGCCTACCGTAAATTTACATCAGCCAGTGACGTATGGAGTTATGGGATTGTTCTCTGGGAGGTGATGTCCTATGGAGAGAGACCATACTGGGAGATGTCCAATCAGGACGTAAGTATTTTTAGTCTATGAGTTATGGGTTCGGATTAAGAGATCAAGCTGTGCAAGGAAGTGGAGCATAATGAAACCAGGTGGCTCCCTGTTTGTGACATTGAAACAGAATACTTAGAAGAAATGAATTTGCTTCCAAATCTTGTAAAGATATCAAATGAGTTGCTCTGAAGGATTTACATTTTTCCCTCAAGCCCGGGTTTAGAAATGAGACAAAGTGAAGACATTTGTAATAAAATTTTATAAAATAAGTGCCTGACAAGATAGCCAATAGATATCAGGGAATGTTTGAAGTATTTTTGCTAAAAAATTGTTGCAATGTAACATTAGTAAGATACACATGTCTGCCATCCTTTGTAGACTTAATTAATGCATCTGGGCCAACGTTTTGTTTACTTAAATATAGTATTTCCCAAAGTCAGACAAAACAACCAATCACTAGCATGTTGTTTCTCATAATGTATTAAACCTGCACATGAATTTAGTTATACAAATTGAAGTCTCTGGATAGAGAAAATAATCTTTAACTTTCTATTACAACTCAAAAGGATTTTTGTTTTTATAAGTCATGTTTTGCTAATGCTTAGTGAAAGGATGCTATTGGCATGTGAGATCAGCACTTGGAGATGTTTTTTTATGCTTAGCCAGAAACTGTGAGCATGATCTCAAAGACACATAAGAGGGAAAGCTGAGATGCTTTTAGTCATTTCCTACTCACCACATATAAAATTGCTTTTAATGTATTTGGATATAAAAACCTTTCTGAACTTCTTCAAACAAGCCATGTTTTATAATGGTACTGGGAAAATCAGACTCTCTTTACCACATCTCTATTTTCCAAATTCTTTCTGTATCAGAGGATCTCAAAATGTGGTCTCTGGACCAGCAGCTTTATCATGGCCTGGGAATTTGTAGGAATGCAAATTATCTGGCCTTTCCCCAGAGCTATGGAATCAGCGGTTAGTTATCCGTATATTCATAAGTCCTCCAGATGATTCTGATACACAGTAGAGTTTGAAAATCATGACTTTACATGATTTAAAAGTGTGAATAGACTACTAGTCAGTTAGTTGTGCAGCACATGGGCTTTTACCAAAGGAACTTACTACGATTTGAGAGGTACCATTTGAACTGTGATATAACTAAAATCTATGGTAATTTTTTCTGCATTAATTCATTCATGTATAGTTTCCATAGAAATCTGTATTACCAAATAATAATTTCTTTATAAATTACTGAATTTCCTATATCATAGAACATTTCTTTTTATTTTAATCTGGAAAGTTACTTTATAAACTTTTCTTTCCTAAATCCAATTTCTCTGCCTCAATCTTCCTTTATATAATATTTTCAGACATGGATAATATTTATTTAATAAGCTGCTATCCTTTTAAGAAATTTAAAATGAACACTTTTTCACTTAACTTTGAAATAGTCATATAGGTGTGACCTGCCCATGAAGAAGTAAAAGAAATTCCAACTCTTAAGTCTCTGGAAACTTTGCTTCTCACACAGGTAATTAAAGCTGTGGATGAGGGCTATCGACTGCCGCCCCCCATGGACTGCCCAGCTGCGTTATATCAGCTGATGCTGGACTGCTGGCAGAAAGACAGAAACAACAGACCCAAGTTTGAGCAGATTGTCAGCATTCTGGACAAGCTTATCCGGAACCCAGGCAGTCTGAAGATCATCACCAGTGCGGCAGCAAGGTGACACATTTGATTTTGCATCTTGCACTCCCTCTGAAATGAATGTATTTTCTATCTCCAAGATGTTAATTTGTTTCTTCCACTTCCCCAGCTGCATACTTTGGTACTTATATTCCTCAAGATTAGAGAGACATGTTTTCTTTTCCTTTTTAAACTTTCAGGAGGAAATTTCATGCTACTTAATGATAATGATAAAATTCTGGAATTTTTTAACTTCCATCTTGACCAGAAGTATGTATACATTCAGGCTTGAGTATTTGGACAATAGAAACCCTGGACACATAGCTCCTTTTCACTCTCTCCTATTTAAACAAACAAACAAACAAAATAAAAAAGGAAATCTCCTGGAGTGGTGGGGAATTCTAGCAAAGTCCTGATTTATTCCTCATTTAAAATAAAGTTTCAAAAATAATAACAATGCCTCCAAACCATCGCACTGGCTAGGGAAATGCATTTTTCCCTGACTTAATTAAAAAAAAATTTGTTTAACCCATATCGTGTGCCAATTACTTTGTTAGACACTGTGAAGGATAAAACTAAGACTAAAATAATGTCAGTGTTCCTGGACAGCCATACAAATGTCAACACATCATAGCCATAACGCAACCCTGAATGCACAATGTCTATTAGACTTTATGTGTAATTCTCCGTGGTAAGAATCATTGAGTTGTCTTAATGGTTTTGAGAAATGTCAATTATATTCTCATTGTACACATAGTGAAAAAGAGTACTTTTACATTTTGATGATGTGTGTTCTTAAAGGAAAATTACAGAGTTTTAGTAAAGGAACTACACCTACTGTGCACAAAACTCCACAGTATTAAGTGATATGTATACATACTACATAATGATGATTTACAGTGACTCATGTGTAAAAGATTTAATATAATCCCTTATAGGAGTTTTCTTTTCTTGTTTCTTTTATGCACATCTGTTGGTTTTACTGACAATTATCAAGAGTTGTGGCTTTCAAATTGATAGAGCACTTGCTAATGCACTTATAATAGAGTATAGAATTTTTCTACCTTAATAGGAACAATTATACTGAGCATACATGATCCAGTTTTTACATTATATTTGAATAAGATGAATAAAGAAAATTTGAATCAAAGTCTTAGTATATAAGAATCATAGATTATTTGTTGGAAATAAGTTTTGGGGGGGTCACTAATATTGAACTTAGTAATATATATTCAGTAGATAAAACTATTGATAACTTATCCTGCAAGGATGAATCTCTGTCCTAAATTTCAGAGACAGACTGTACAGGCTTTTTTGGAAATCCACCTGACAGTTTAACAACCAACAGGATAACAAACTTGCCCTTCCTGGGACATATGGTCCTCATTTTGCACCCTGAAGCCATTTCTTTTGATCTTTACTCAATAGCAATCGTAGCAAAAAAGAACATCTTTTCAATTCTTTCCATATCATAAAAGAGCATCCAAAGCATTTCCATAGGATCAATATCAATATAAAGACTAACTCATGTAATATGATCAAGAGATATTTAAATCCAGTTCTATGTGGGAAAATTCTTAATATCAGATCATATTATGTGAGGATATACCCTCGTATTCAATTTTTTTTCCATTCACTATTTCATTCTTATTGAAGTACATTGATTATTTTTATCCTAATATGTATTTTTTAATACTTTAATATATTCCCTGTATTTTGCAACAAAACATGCAGTTTTAGGGAAACTATTTTTCTAAGTGCCACCCATCTTAATTCATTAAATATAAAAGTTTTAGAAATTGTGTTTATATATTTACCTATTGCCATTAAAATACACAGTGGGCAGATTGTGCTATTATAAATTTATTTACAACAACCTCAAATTACCATGCAACAATCTCAAGAGATCTTATTTTTCTTTAGAAAATTTGCTTTCCCACTTTTGACAACGATTATTCTATTCTTTTTCATAACTGATTAAACTCATTCCCTTTCCCCTTTAATTTTCCAGTGATGCCCTTGCCACATGCTTTATTGAGAAAATAGAAGCCATCAGATGGGAAATTCCAGCAGCAAAACAAAAACAAACTGGCGCCTGCACCCATCCATCTTGTTCTTTTTTCCTCTAATTACAAGAGAGGAAAGTTCTTCTTACCTCGAATTAGAAGAGAGGAAGTGTCCTTTCAATGTCAGAGGCAAATCCTTTCTCTCTCTCTCTGTCTATCCCCTGCATACCCAGGCTCTTTCTCTCTCTCCTGCATATAGAGGCTCTTTATTTCTGCAAGATTATTGCCATAAAAATATGTTCTATTATTACATTGTTTCTCAAATTTCCCTAATACAAGAATCATCAGGAGAACTTATTAAATGCACAAATGTCAAGGTCTAACCCAAGCTACTAATTTGGAATCTGCAGGAAAGGGAAATGGAATTTGCACATTTGATAAAAACTCCGGGGGATTTTTATCATCAAGGAAATTTAGAAGATGTTATTTGTCAACAGCACCTCTGCTAGCCCCACATCTCTGCCAACTACTTCCTTATTTTTTTTATCACCCTTCACAGCCAAACTTCTCCAATAAGAGTCTCACACACATCTCAAAACTTAATATTCAAATTTTATCTTTTTATTTTCTCCTGATTGCCTCATCCTTCCACTGCCTTCCAAATTTGGTTGAATACACCAGCACCTATTCATTTACCCATTCAGGATTATAGCCAGTCTTGGTACCTCTTTCTTGCTCTCCACGCTTTGATCCAGGTGATCACTGGGTCAGCATGATCCATTTCTCTCCCTTTTCACTGCAAACACTCTCTCCTATGACTTTTTCTGCTTCTGATCTAGACCACTGCAGTAGCCTCCTGATGTGTCCCCTGCTTCCATTCTTGTCCCACGCTAAGCATCTTGTCACAGAGCCTTCAGAATTTTCCTATCAATATATGTATTGATAAATTATATATTGATAAAAATGTATTGATAAGTTATATACATATAATATAATTTCAGTCACCTCTTTATAACCAACTTTGAATTTCCATTATACTTAGGGAAAAAAATCTGCATTCTTTTTGATTGTTTAAATAGCCCTGCTCCTCCAATGTCATTTCTTTTATTCAAATAGTCATTTCTTCATTTTTTCAACAACTATTTATTATATGCTAAGCTACTATGTGCTAGGCATGTGCAGATGCTGGAGTACAGTGAAGGCAAATATGGTCCCTACCATCCTGGAGCTTACATTATAGAAGATGTACAGTAGATAATAGACAAGTACAGATTACAGGAAGGAAATAAATAAAAGGTTGTGATAGATTATTAAAGGGTGGTTGAGGAAAAAGCCCTCTGAGGAGGTGATATTTGAGCTGAGAACTAAAAAAAGGAAAAGAGCCAGATTTTTTTTTTTTTTTTTTTTTTTTGGCTGTGCTACACAGCATGTGGGATCTTATATCCCCGACCAGGGATTGAACCTGTATTGGGACCACTGAGTCTTAACCATTGGACCACCAGGGAAGTCCAAGCCAGATTTAAAATGAACCATCCCCTCCATAAAAATATTTTTAGAAAAAGGATCTTGGCATAGGAAAAAGAAACTGCAAATGAGTCTGGAGAGTTCTAGGAAGTGGCAGAGGGACAACAACATAACCGAAGAGCAGTAGGGGAAGGAAGAGTCTGTCAC
>NW_006796449.1:451343-461176 GCF_000442215.2 Lipotes vexillifer | reverse complement strand
TAGGGAAAGGAAGAGTCTGTCACAAGAAGGCAAACAGAAGCCAGAACACTTGAGGCTACCCAGGTCATGGTGAAAACTTTGGAATTTTTTGAAATGCATGAGGAACCCATTAAGACATTTAAAGCAGAGATGTGACACTATTTGATTTACGCAACTGCTTTTCTGGGGGAGAGGAATTTCCACCTTTCAACCTGTGCTACTTTCACTTAAATAGTACTCTAGCCTCAGTGAGCAACCTCAAGTTCCTTCAGAAAGTCAAAGCATTTCAGACATGAGGACAGTAGCACACGCTGTTCTCTTTGTCTTAAGATTCTTCTTTGCATTCATCTTCCCTTAGAAAGCAGCTTCTACATCTTGTCTTAATTGAGGCATTCTCTGGCAACATGATTTAAAGGTAAACACCATTATTCTTTCATGGGCCACTATGTCCTCGTTCTTCATCATAATTTTAATTCAGTTGTGTGCATTTTCTTTTTATGTATCCATTCCTCCAATTAACTCAGCCCTATGAGATCAGATGCCATGCTGCCTTTGTATTACTATGTTGATACTGGAAATTCAATACATATCTGTTAAGCACATAAATACATATTTACTGGAATAATAATAAATTTCCATTTCAACAGACATACAATTTTTAGAAAAATATTCTAGTTTTATTCCTATTCATTATACAGATTTCTGCAGACATTAGTCATAATGGTAAAATCTTAAAGTTTTCTCCTAAGCAAATCTCATGTTTCCCTTTCTGTCAACTCAACTCCAGAAACAGTCTCCTCAACACACTTGGAGACTGTCTCAATCTGAGTTTGTGGATGGCACCAAGGATTCAAATTTCTCAATGACTTAGCTATTTAGATCAATATATAGAATTATGCCTATAAAGTCCTTTAGGAAAAACAACATCATTCTATTATTTTTTATAGGGATGTTGTTTTCCAGAGTCTGCCTGTGTCTAGTTTGTTTTATGGCAAATTTTATTTCATATACTGTTACAAAAATCTTTCTATAATGCATTATTTTACTCTTCAGCCTTCCTTAGAGTTGATGATTCATAACAGAAACATTTCCAAAGAATCTTACAGTGAGAGTGTCTTTGTGAATATCACTGCTGAAAGTGGGGAAGGTGTTTAAGCAGATGGTCACCGGTGTACCAGATTAAAAACTTACTTGTATGTTGCAAGAAGTGGTAGGAAGGGAAGGGAAGTTATGTTAAATTTTATGTTATGTTTGTTTTCTGGTAATTGATTTATTTTCCTAAAAGTAGAGTAATTGGGGGAGACATGAATAAATTTGAAGTTTTGACTATATGAATATGAAGATACAAATGTTTGTTTAACAGTTACTTTGTGTGAGGCATTATACTAGGCCCTGTGGTGCTTATACAGGTAAAGAGACACAGCCTTCGACTGCAACAGCTTACCTTTGAAAATAGGAGGAAAAGAAAAGTTCAGAAATACTATATAATTGACCCTTGAACAACATGGGTTTGAATTGTATGGGTCCACTTATAGACAGATATCTTTGAATGGAAAATACTACACTACTACAGGGTTTGTGGTTGGTTGAATCTGAGGATGCCGAGCAACCTCAGATAAGAGATAAGAATAGGGAGGGCCGACTATAAATTAACCCTGTGTTGTTCAAAGTCAACTGTAATATCCCTCAGAATATGTAACTATTAGATCAAGAAGACAAGGTTTTAGGAATCATGAAGGAAGGATGAGTTTACTTTTAGCTTTCAGATTATCTGGCAGTTGCAGAGAAGTGACTTTTGGATGATGGATGAAATTTCTACCAGCAGATAACAAGATAAGATCATACTAGGCTAGGGGAACACTGTACAAAAAAGTAACAACACACAAAAACTTAGGATACTTCCATTTACATTGCATAATACATTTCTGCTATAATACAGCATAAGAAAGGAAATTATGAGAAAAGAGCCTGATAGATGATTTCACCCGATAATGGAAGATTTAATGTCATCTCTAGAAATCTGGACTTTTGTCCATGAGGAAAAGAAGAGCCATTGAAGATGCTTAAATTATATATTACATTGTGCCTGTGGAATAGTTCTCTGCAGCTATACCTAGAATAGCTGGAGGGGAATAGTTCATGATAAGGAGTAGGGAGGTGATTTCAGTAGTCTTGGGAAGGACTTATGCTAGGATAGAGCAAAGAAAATAAAAAGAAAAGGTGTAAATTCAAAAAGTTGTAATGAAGTATTATAAGACATGGTGACTGGTGAGATGTGCAGAGTGACAGAGAGAGTCAGAGAGTACTTCCAGTTGAACAAGGAGGACTCTGAGAGCAGTGCTCCCACGGACAGAGGCAGGAAGGGTAGAAGGAAGAACAGCTTTGTGAGGCAAATGAGCATTCTGGACACAATGAGAGAGAGTCCTACAAGAAATTGGAAATTTACATCTCAAACTGGGGGAGAGATTAAAGCTAGGTATCCAATTTGGAGCCTTCTCTCTGCAAACATAATTTTTAAAAACACCATTAGAAATGTATTTAGAAGGTACAAATCTTGGTCTAGTCATGCTGATTTTCACAAGTATCGATATATCCATCTGTATTCTCCTAATAATAATTTAATTTCTAGTTAAAGCTCTCATATCCCATGGATTATAGGGAGACTTTAATCAGTGAAGAGTGGAGGGTGTTTGTCCACATAGGTTGACACTGAGACACACGCCCCTCCCCCAATCTCCCAGACTGAACTTTTGAACTTCTCCTTGCTGCTTCTGCGCTGCCCTGTGGCCAGGAGTGTTTCTGAAGCATCTAAATACCTCAGTCCCTTAGTGCAGAAGTCATGACCTCAAAAATCTACAAGAGCCAAGAAGCTAATTGAAATGAGTGAATGCTTCTACAGTGTGTAACAGGGTGTGGTGGTAGCTTAAGGAGATTTCAAGCTCCTTATAAGCGGACTACAGAGCCAATCAAGCCAGTAGGTGGCAATCCTAGGAGGAAAAATGTATGCAACATTAATTATCATCTCAGAACAATAACCCACTGCATACACTCCCAGAAAGAAAGTGGTCTGTTTAGAGCTTTGGAGAACGGTACCAATTACAGAGCAGAAGAATATGAAATGGTAGGTAGAAACAGGAACAGCCAGAGTTAGGAATGAGACTTCAACCATTACAGAAACCACAGTCAAAGGAATTTTCCAAAACTGGATAGAATGAACTGTATTATCAAAAGGTGCAAAAGCATAGGCAAAAAAAGACAACTGAGGAAAAAAGCCACTCAATAAGCAATGAGAAGGACATTGAATTCTCTTTAGATAACTATTTTGATTCTTTTAGAGTGATAGATGAAATATGAAATTTTAAGAGATTTAGTTATAATTGGATGATGAAAAGGAAAAGGCAATGTGAAAATAATGCTTTTGAGAAATTCAGAACAAATGAAAAATATAGTCATAGTACACATGTATAAAAGGGTAAAAGTAAAGCTCCCTTCCTTTTGGTAAGAAATGGAGAAATTTTTCTTAAAGATATTCTTGATAGAAAATATTGCTAGAAAAATAAATAGAAAATGGTCTTAGAATGATAAATTTTCTCTACTACACAACAAATACTACAAATTTGTTACACAAATTAAAAAATAAAATTCATTTTATTTTATTTTTTTAATTAATTAATTTTATTATTATTATTTTTTTGGGGCTACATTGGGTCTTCGTTGCTGCGCACAGGCTTTCTCTAGTTGCAGCGAGAGGGGGCTGCTCTTTGTTGCCTTGAGCAGGCTTCTCATTGCGGTGGCTTCTCTTGTTTTGGAACATGGGCTTTAGGTGCGCAGGCTTCAGTAGTTGTGGCTCCCAGGCTCTACAGCGCAGGCTCAGTAGTCGTGGCTCATGGGCTTAGTTACTCCATGGCATGTGGGGTCTTCCAGCACCAGGACTCGAACCCATGCTCCCTGCATTGTCAGGCAGATTCTTAACCACTGAGCCACCAGGGAAGCCAGCAAAATTCATTTTTAAAAGAAACTATTTTGAATATTAGTTTTATATAATATACATTTATGTAATACATATAATATGATTATTTATTACATATATTTATGTATTATATAATAGACAATTAGCTTTACATTATGTATAAATTATATCTCTTGGATTTAAATAAATTGATTAAATTAATTTCATGAATGTAGCTAAATTAAAAAATTTTAAAGACTAAAAATAGAGAAAAATAACAGATGAATTAATTCATTTCTATTCAGGCAGTAAGGTGCCTTTTTCTTTTTTGGATATTTATGTATATAAAATGAAATAGACGTGTTCTTCAAATTCAAAAAATTTTCACGTGCCAGGGCATTGGATTCTTCAAGACTATTGTAAATTTATAGAATACAAATTTTTGGCATAAAGAATTAAATAATACATTCAATTTATTTGGAATAAGGTTCTAAAGTGAAGGTAAAGGAATTTATGGTATAAAAACTTAAACAATATATTTAAAATATTTAGACTAAGATTCTAAAGACCCAATTATACTTAGTTAATTTAATTGAAATGATTTTAAATATATTGTTCCATTGCATTGATTGCTAACTTGTAGGGATTTATGTTTATTAAGTTGCAGAATAAATAGGAACAAAAATAAGCAGTACTTGTAATTTTTACCTGTTAATGGCACTAAATTAACATTAATAAAATACTTCTTATCTCTAAAAGAACAAAATATAATTCTTTTTGAGAATAACTGCTGTTTTGACAAATATTATATCCTTTAAGAGAAGTCTGATGACCAAAAAACAATCTGTTTCTCAAAATGACTTTGACCTCCAATTCTGAAACTGACAGGGTGACTTTCCTCATGAACAAATATGATACGGAACCTTTTAGAGGGAAGCAAATATTTCAAATACCCAGGTGATCTCTTTTTTTTAATCTTAAAAATCAAAGCAGGTAATTTTACCATTGGGAGAAATTAAATCAGATGTAATAGCTATAACTGCTAAGATTTTTGTCCTTAAAGCCTAGAGACAATCAAAATAAACACAATGACTTTACTCCTCCTTAATGTGTTATTTATATACTAGTCTCCTGTTGGGAACTATATATATTTAAAATTATTTTTAGTTACTGATGACAAGTTAAATTCGTTTATTCCTATCTGGAATTTCTAACTTTAGAGATAAAAAAATCAAACATTCGCATTTAAAAAATTGGCAAGTACAAAATTTTCCCCTTGAAATGTAATGACACCATTTGAAATTAAAATGTTAACAATAAATTATAAAAAGTATTGAAAAAGTTTATTACTCTTTTATATATCAGGCAATAATAAAGGTAGATATAATTAACATTTTGCTTTTGAGAAATTACCCTTAAGTTTTAATATGGTCCCTGAAACTATTCACAACCACAGACAAAAGGCAGGTAATTCTAGTGGTATAGAATACACCTCCAATATTATTAATATTTACTACTAGACTCAGTAGGCATCTACTTATTCATTCAAGAAATGTGTATTAATCAGTATTTTTAATACATAAAAAATAAAGCCCTCTGTAAACCCAAAGGAGTCTTTTTATGTTATAAAAGAATAACTTAACATTCAATTTTAGAGTTTAGAATTCTAGTGCAATATTGAAATAAGATCATTATGAGACGGTATTCTTGGGACCAGCAGTTATTTATTGACATTTGTTCCCCAGTATCTGGTGCTAGTTGGTACGACCATTTACAGATAAAATAGGAGTTGATGGGGAAAAAATATATGTGTACCTCTTTAATGCAGCAGTATGAAAATCCACAAAAGAATAATTCACAAACCTAAATACAAGGAGAGAGGAAGAAAGGGAAGAAAGTTATTTTTTGTTTCCCCTGAGCAAACATGTAATTTCCATGATTTCTTTTTAATGACTGCAGTCTGTGGCCAGTAGGTACTGATTTATGAAAAGCTGTAAAAGATCAGGTGGAACTCTGCAGGACATCGTTTACAGCTGCACAGATTGAAACCTATCTAATTTGTCTAGTAAAAGTGTGAGCTCACAGTGCACATCACCCAGCCTATAAATTTCCCCTTCAGACCCAATGTCTGGGGCTGGGTCTAAAAAAACGCCAATGCCTGCAGCTGCTCAAAAAGCCCACATTCCCCTGGTGTGCATGAAGAGACATCACAGGCTCTTCACAGTGAGAGACAAATTCCTATCCATTGATAAACTCACCAGATGTCCTCTCGGAGGAGGAAAGGAACCAATTTTTATTTGAATTCCCCAGAGAAATCCTGGAAGTGGAAAAATGATACTTTGCAGGGCTGGTTATTCCTAGGTCACCGGCATTAAAATTAGGTCCTTCTTTGTCTTCCTTATACTTTGATCCAAGTAATAAACAGAAAGACTCAGTTGGGGTCACTCTAATCCTTAATCCGCACATCCTGTTTTATTTCAATTTGTTTATACTAATTTTCTCTAAATTCTTGTTGAGTCTGACTATACTGTTGAGTTTAAAAATACAAACCATTTTGAATTTAGAGGGGAAAATTCTGCATTTTGCTATTAGGCAAACTTCATAAATATGCTGAATAAATGTCCTGGGGTTTGATTCTTCATACCCACAAACCTATAAATAAAAAAGTATTGCTATTCATGGGACCAAGAGTCAACAAGAGTCGACATTAGATTCTGTGCTTCAGCTACTGTAGCAATTCAAGCTGTGGGGTGTGAGTGTGTGTGTATGTGTGTTTGCTTGCATGCCTGTAGATAATCTAGTACTTTATTGTCTCCTTTCTAGGTCTCACTTAATTTTTCTTACAAAATTTTCTCACATCTGATGTAATGCTACTCAATTTTGTTTACTTATTCCAAGTCTAATCCAATGGGTCCAATGTTATATCTAATGTTGGCCAATGACCAAGACTCTGTCATTCATGATGGTCATACAAAACAACCCAAGAATAATGTATACATTTTGGACCCCGGGTTGTATACCTATATCTGTAATTCCTCAAGTTCTTAGGAAAAAAACATAAGCAAGACATTTTCAATGATTTAAAAAAAAAAAACTTTTTCTTCTTTTTCAGGTGGGTAATTTAAAGAAGTATAGAAAATTATTTATGTATATGTTCCAGAAGAGAATAATGTATAAAATGTTATATTTATATTTTATGATGTTCTAGGTACCCCTAAAGGAAATAAAATTAATGCTTTGTAAAATAGTACCTAATTTCTATTTCTTTCTTTCTCTTAGATAACCTGTGAGGATTAGTTAAAACTAAACCGTAACACATAATACAAATTACAAACTCCATAATTTTCATTTTTAATTTATAATTCAAACACTTGAGGTAGAGAGGATTGAAGCAGTTGAATTTAGTCTAATGGAATGAAGTTTGAAAAGTCCTCCATATTCAGCTATCTCCACTTCACAAATCTTGACAGGGAGGGAACTAGTTATTGATCTATATTTTCCACAGAGCATGCAAATATGGGCAGAACCAAACTGTCATGTTCTCAGTGTTTTCTTAAACTGAGCACTAAAATTGTGTTAAATTTTCATTTTTATCAAATAAATAGTTAAACTGATTTTTAATTAATTAAAATTTTATTTTTATCAGATAAATTTAATGTCTCCCCATCAAAATCCAAATGAATTTACAATCCTCTCTTATATTCACAACAACAGCACACAGGTTCAGGGCATGCTTGTTCAGATTTCAGAATCTTAACCTCACACTTAAGTGTGTCTTGTATATTAGGGAGTGAGTTGGAAAAATATCATCAATAGTAATGGAAATTCCACATATAAGTGATATCATATGATATTTGTCTTTCTCTGTATGACTTACTTCACTCAGTATGACAGTCTCTAGGTCCAGCCGTATTGCTGCAAATGGCATTATTTCATTCTTTTTTATGGCTGAGTAATATTCCATTGTATATATGTACCACATCTTCTTTATCCATTCTTCTGTTGATGGACATTTAGGTTGCTTCCATGTCCTGGCTATTGTAAATAGTGTTGCATTGAACATTGGGGTGCATGTATCTTTTTTAATTATGGTTTTCTCCAGATATATGCCCAGAAATGGGATTGCTGGATCATATGGTAGCTCTATTTTTAGTTTTCTAAGGAACTTCTGTACTGTTTTCCATAGTAGCCGTACCAATTTACATTCCCACCAACAGTGTAGGAGGGTTCCCTTTTCTCCACACCCTCTCCAGCATTTATTGTTTGTAGGTTTTTTGGTGATGGCCTTTCTGACCAGTGTGAGGGGATACCTCATTGTAGCTTTGATTTGCATTTCTCTAATAATTAGTGAATCATCTTTTCATGTGCTTTTTGGCCATTTGTATATCACTTATATGTGGAATCTTAAAAAAATGGTACAAATGAACTTATTTATAAAACATAAATAGAGTCACAGATGTAGAAAGCAATCTTGTGATCATGCGGGTTGGGGGGTGCAAAGGAATAAACAGGGAGATTGGGGTTGACAAGTATACACTACTATATATAAAATAGATGACTAATAAGGACCTACTGTATAGCACAGGGAACTCTACTCAATACTCTGTAATGACCTATATGGGAAAAGAATCTAAAAAAGAGTGGATATATGTAAATGTACAACTGATTCACTTTGCTGTACAGAAGAAACTAACACAACATTGTAAATCAACTATACTCCAATAAAAATTTTTAAAAATAACAATGGAAATCTCCCAATTAAAAATTCCTTCTAAATGTGGGCAGGACTCTGATTTGTCGCTTAATTTTAGTTTTAGCTTCCACATATATTATAGGGGCATAGCATCAGTGCCTAACTAATGTAAGGATTAAAGTCCTTCATATTTGTCTGTTATGCTTAATATTGTAAGTGCTCATAAATGTTCAATATAATCCTTATTTCTGTTGTTGTTGTTACTATTATTTTTCATCTCAAAGCAAAGGCCTTCATAACTACTATTTACTCAAGCTCCCATCCTAAGAGGAAAGAATAAAGAGGACAATCAAGTGTCCACCTGGTGACTGGTTCCAGGCTTATGAGTCAAAGGACAGTCAAAGAGGCCACTGAGAGCTGAAAAGGCAACCCAGGCAGTTTACCAATAGGATGCTTCTCTTGGTTCTTCAGGGATGAAAATATGGTTTCCTCCATTTCTTTTGTTCCTCTGATTCACCATATCTTGCAGCTGGTCATAGATCTATAGTAAGACCTGTAATTATATAAAGCAATCCTAAAAGTTCTTGTTAATGCTGATTATATTGTGCAATAAAAGTCATAGTCACAATGTCTATCTATCTATCTATCATCTACTTCTGTATTTATATTGTAAATCTATTTGATGTCATATTTTTGAGAATTTCACTTATTGTCACTCATCTACTTTTTTCTATTCTTTTTGTAATTTTCATTTTTAATGACATTGTGACATTATTTAAGTCTGTGCTGACTTTATGTCCTGCTGTAAGTATAGTCCAGGTTGTTCAAACTGTCCCTTAGACAGCAACCTGCACTCTGTCTACAGATGAACATCCAGTAGCCAGGAGTTAATGTTGGAAACCAAATCCATCCACCAAAGAAGACAGAGGAGTATTTAGTGTGTTGTGTCAGCTATAACTGTAACCTAAATTATCACCATCTTTGCTAATGGTTAAACAAATTAAATTATAAAGTATGTATGGATATATTTATGCTTTTCACTGGCAAAGTTTCAGTAACTTAAAAAGCAGTCGTGGGTGCAGAAGGGGAGCACTGAGACAAGATGACTACACAGTATTCTTGCGAGCTGCCAGCTTGAGCAGATGAAGACTTCATGGCAGATAAATTTCACAAATAAACAGGAATGCTACATGAAATCTGGAAGTTCCTGCT
>NW_006796449.1:449448-451333 GCF_000442215.2 Lipotes vexillifer | reverse complement strand
TCCTGCTGATGTTGGTGTCAAATTTTGACATGCAGAAACTCTGCTGACTCCTGATCTCTCTCCCATTGATATTTTCTTTTCTTGCAGGCCATCAAACCTTCTTCTGGACCAAAGCAACGTCGACATTACTACCTTCCGCACAACAGGTGACTGGCTTAACGGTGTCCGGACAGTGCACTGCAAGGAAATCTTCACAGGCGTAGAGTACAGTTCTTGTGACACCATAGCCAAGATTTCCACTGAGTAAGAATAAGTTTTGACTGAACTTTCTAGTGGACATATGTGTTTAGGATTAATGTATTATAAATAATAGATGAATCTCTGAAGTACTTAATCACTGAGCTGGATCCTGGGCCTTTGTCAAGGACACCTTCTAGATTGAGGTGTGTTGATGTGTCTTCCTCTCTCATGCTAGATCCCCTCAATAGGTGTCTTCACTGAACTATGATCCCCTTCAGATAGAGCAACAGATACATAGCCACACCCAACCCCAAAGGACCCAAGCCCTTAATTTAAAACATAAGCAGATATGGCATGATGATTTGTATATCGTCGCATTTGTGATTCTCTGTTATTTTTAACAAAGCCTAACCTCTATGGAAATGGAAAATTGAGAACTAAGTGGATAATCTGGTATATAGGGAAACATGCTAAAGTCTAAAAGTAGTTCTCATAGCTATTATCATCTATTACTGAGTGATCTCATGCTAGAAAATAAAGTTATAAATAGGTTTAAGACATGGTTTTCCTTACAAAAGCTTACGGTCAGTTTGGAAGAGAGAATATGCATAATTAATATATATTAATTAGTATTAATTTATGATTTCATGTGTTAAAAGCCAGTAATAATCAAGTATAATATGCTATACATCTTAGACAGCGGTCCTGTGGTACAATAGGGATCCTTTGGTAATAGGAATGCTTTGATATGAGAAACCCATGGCCTTAAGGAGAGGGGATTTATAAGCAATCAAGAGAACACAGTGAATAATCCATAAAATTCATCCTCATTCACCAGGTATGCTAATTGGGAACAGGAAGTGAAAAAGTGAAAGCCATATTCTTCATCTCTCTGTGAATGAGAGACAATTTACTTCACTTTCCAATGAGACTGCATCATTTTTTCTTTTTCTACCCAGTGACTTTTTCTGTTTTCCCATGCACACAGCTGAAAATGACTCTCCCAACCCTAGATCATACAACCTTGGTATGCCACTCAACTGACCAGGGTCCAACTCTCTCTCTTCTAAGTCCCCCGGAGAGACATTCTGATGGCCTCAGTTTTGCTTATAGACTGGCTTCTCCAAAGTCATGTTTGCCATGAGCTAATCATTTCTATTCAGAGGGAGAGTGAGACAGCATGAACTTGACTCTAGGGGTCCTTTCCTGAGGGTAAGATAAAGGACTGCTCCAAAGAAAGAGGTTTTGTGTAGGGCAGATGCATCAAAAGTTGTCCACAATTTTGTAGCTTGCAAGGTCTGTTTGGAAACTGTACCCATCTTTGAGTCAAAATCTTCTATCTTTGATCTTTGTTACATTAAATAAACCCTTTTGAGCTCTCAAGTTCCCTTAAGTCATATCCAATATTTGAATATTTAAATGTTGTTGAATATCTAAGGACTTTCATCATCCTGTCAATCATCTGAACAAAATCACCTTGGAGAGCTATAGATTAGATGTCAAAAAGGGGTGTGTAGTATAATTAATAGAGATACAAGTTCCTAACAAATAGATAAAGAAGTTTACCATTTATGGTATAGCATCCCATTCAGAAACACAAACATCACAAAAGGATCTAGAGCAAGGGAATATTACTATTGAAGAGGAGAATTTGTTCTTAGAAAATAAACTCACACTAGACTACTTAATATGTGTTGGCATTCCT
>NW_006796449.1:427835-449392 GCF_000442215.2 Lipotes vexillifer | reverse complement strand
ATTCCTGTTTAAAATAGAATGTAGTATCTGTTGAATAGACTTCTGACCCAATCGACAATGTGTTTTGGGTTTCTATGGTAGTTATTTGGATCAGACACAGTCCCAGGATATATTAATGTATTTAAATATTTTTATAAGTTCTTATTTTAGCAATGTAAACAGTCTGGGTTATGATATGCAAGAAACCTGCTTCAGAGCACAGAAGCATAGCAAAGAACAAGCACAAAGTTAAAATTTCCTACACTGTTGCCAGATTTTCAAAGGCAAATGTTTATTCTCAATAAAATATCAACACTCAGAGCTTTTACATAATGGAACACTATATTGAAGTGGATGAAGCAGAACATTGTTAATATGATTAACTGCTAGCTCACAATTTAAATATAGTCAGACATTCTAATCTATGAATATGGTCAGAAAGCTATTTGCTTAAAAAGGTAAAGTGGCAGCCTTTGTTACACTTCCAAGTTAGGGATGTATTTGTCTCAACAGTACAGTATTGGATGCTAAGCTCTTTTTGGCTGGTTAGAATATTTTCACTTAATTGTTATGATTATTTAAACAACCTGTGAGTGTACATTCACGATGAATGAAAACTGATTTTTCCAAAGAGATTCAGCTCTTTTAGGTTTGCCCTTCACACAGAGCCAGATGGTTTCAGATCTCTCTGTATTTCAATGTTCTTTCTTCTGTCCTTTCTCCTCAATTCAGGGACAACATAGAATTAATATCTACTGACCTAAAACTCCTTGAAAAGAGTTGTTTACCTTTTGGGTCTCTGAAATCTCTACCTCATACCCACCCTTGTTTATATTATAAAAATGAGAATTAAAAAATATTTAATACACTAAAAATTTGGAAAAATTTAGTGAGGCAACATTTTCACCTTAAATGCTGTAAAATATTTAACTCGATATTTCATTCTTTCTTTTGCAGTCTTAGGCTTGTTGTTTGAATTTGATTCCTTCCAATCTCTATTTTCTTTGTGTCTTACAGAGTCAATTCAGAAATGATTCCCTTGACCAAATAACGCCAGAGATTCTCCTAGAATAAGACAGAGATACTTTAAAAAGGATATTACATTTGTGTTTTACTATCCAGACTATCAATCATAGGAAAATGTCAAGAGTTTCATACTCAAATAAATATTAACTTATTTCAATTAGGTTAAGGATCTCATTTTTAGGCCAGCTACTCAAGTAATCTAATTTTCAAGTAAATTTTTTTTAAATGTGCAGTTTTATTCAGTCAACATATTTTTAAAAAATATTATTTCATAGCCTAGGATGGATTTAGGAAGGTTAGTGTGAGAAGGAAAGAGAGAATGAGAAAGGGCAAGAGTGACTGTAGAAACTGGAGAGAGAATTAAGTGTGTGGAATGAGTAGGAGACAGATTAATTGCTACATGTTATTATCCTGCACCCTTGGATGCCGTTTTCAAAGTATCATCACCTATCCTTTTGCCTTTGAAGTACCAGATAGCTTATTAACCTCTGGTCTCGATCTTGAGCTGCTCTTTAGTCTTGAACTTTTCCACTGCTCTTCTAAATAGGGTAGTCCTAATGAGATAAACATATGGGGAGTGTTACTGAGACTACAGCAGCTGGATGTTTAGAGGGATTTTGGACTTGGCAGGGTGGTGGGTAGAACACATTTTGGTAGGGGGAAAAGAAGGTAGAGGGTACATAAAAACTCAAGTTAAGGCATAACCTAAAGGGATATTTACTGTAATTCCCTTTTCCAGTATAATCCTTTGCATCAAATATAAACAAAATTATGTATCTACTTGCTTATGTTGGGTTCCCAGACACTGAATCTGAAACAATTTTATGCAGAAGATTTCTTCAACTGCCCTTGGGACATACATCCATAAAGAAGTGATAAGGGGGCCTTGGACTGAAGGAGAAGACTCAGTCCTACCTACTGGAACAAGAGTCCTAGAGCTTGGCTGGCCCTTCAGAGTTGTCCCAAGCTGGTCTGCGAAATAGCAGCATCTGATTTTTTCCAGTGGCCAGGGTATTGGTGCTTCAGTTCCAGAGAGAAAATAAGGGCCAGGCATCATAGCATATATTACTATGTTTAAATTTCTCAATGAGCTCAGGAAATTAGTATATTACCTTGGAGCATTTTTTTTTTCTCTGCTTTCCATGATTACATTTTCTTTTTTAAGCTTGTAAAGAAGGGGAGAAGGAAGAGACAGAGAAAAAAATCAGGAAATTTTAAAAAAATATGATATAGAATTGGAAGAAAGATGAGAGAAGAAATACAAAAATAGTGAGGATCTATTGATTTATATACATTTATATCTGTCCTGTTTTCTCTTAGATTCATAACCTGACTTTGTTATACTTTGAGGATGAGTAGGGAAATGTTTGTTGTTCATTTTAAAGATAGATCCATGGTATCCTTATAAAGATAGATCCATGGTATCCTTATAAAAATGGCTCCTGTAGAGCACACATTCTCAAAAGCAGGGGTCAACATAAATAGACTATGTTACTCTAAGCGAAGGTTTCATTATCCACAGTTACACAAAGGGCGACAAGCTTGATGTCACCATAGCTCCCCACTAGCCTTCCTGGTGAAGCAAGGTAGCTGAAGACTGCGATCAGAGAGGACCTCAGGCAAAATACAAGTTGTCCATAGAGAATTTATCAGACCCTTGAATGACCTGTAGGGCATCAGGATTTCATCCCCAGCTCAGGTGATAGGAATGCAACTGAGCCTTAATTACTTTTATGCAGCAGATGCTTAAATAATGTGTAAATTGCTTCTTAAGTAGTTACCTATTGTCTTCTTGCACACCTTTATTGCTTGGGAACTCCTTTTTTTTTTTTGAATTTTATTTTACTTTTATAGAGCATGTTCTTATTAGTTATCTATTTTATACAAGTTAGTGTATATATGTCAATCCCAATTTCCCAATTCATCCCACCACCACCAACATCACCATTCCCCCCGACCCTTCCCACCGCAGGGAACTCCTTAAGAAATCAATTAGTTCAATTCAGTGAGATTGAATTCCCAACTTTTCATTCTTTATTTAATGCTCAATATAAAGGGGCTCCATCTGTGTGTGTGCGTGTATTTGCATGTGTGTACTTTTCCTTCTTTCCACTTTCAGTTTGCCTAGCACTCCTTGCCAAGTGACACTTAATCCTCTATCAACTTCCCCAGATAAACATATTTTGGACTATTGATTCACTCTTTAGTAAGTACATATTGAGCCCCGGCTAAATGAGGGTCATTGTTCAGGGTGTGGTTGATAAGCAGAGTACAAAACCGACAAGAATCCCTGTTCACATGGAATTCACCTTCTTGTGGGACAAGATAGAGAGTAAAGAAAATAAGTCAGGAAAAAATGGCAATATGCTGGATGATGATAAATACTTTGGAAGAAAATGAAACAAAAAAAAAAACAGGAAGTGCAGGTATGAGTGCAGAGAGGGTTTACAATATGAAATAGGAGGATCAGGGAAATCTCGTAAGAGGGGGATGTTTGAGTAAAGACCTGAAAGAGATGAAATGTATGAATGAATTACTTAAATCAAGAATATTTAATTAATCATCTGCACATGTTTAGCTAAGTCTTTTTCCCCCTAAATGAAATTCTATATGTTCTTATAATCTTTATTTTAATGCCTTGTTTCTGAGTTTTAACTATTTTAACTTTAATAATTTTGATGAATAGAGAAATATCCTTGCCATTTTTTCTACTTTGAAAGAACTTTCTACTTTAAAGAAATTGTTCCAGTTATCTATGGCTGTACAACAAACTGCCTCAAAACTAAAAGGCTAAAACAACAACGATTTTATTGTATACACAATGTCATGAGTCATGAATTTGGGCAGAGCTCAGGAGGGTGATTCTTCTGCTCTGGTGTTGGTACTGAATTAGGTATTTATCTAACATGCATCTGGTCTAGTCCGGAGGGCTTGAGATGGTTTCACTCTTGTCTGCCTTGGTGCAGAAGCTTCATATAGCTGGGTCTGTAGACCAAGTGCTTACAGATGACCTCTTTGATATCATAGTCTCAAGGCAGTCATACTTCTCACATGGCAGCTCTGGGGCCTAGAGAGGGTGTCTCAGGAGATAAGAGGTAGAATATGTTAATATCTTAAGATCTGAGTGCAGAAACTGATACCGTGTCACTTCAAACATATTCCTTCAGTCAAAGCAGTCCCCAAACTGGCCCAGATTTAAGGGAGACAGGTAATGCCCCACAAGAATGTATGACCATCTGCATTAGTTACCTAGGGCTGCCATAACAAATTACCACAAACTTACTGGCCTGAGCAACAGAAATTTATTTTTTCACAGTTTAGAAGCCAGAAGTTGGAAATCAAGGTATTGGCTGTGCCATGCTTGCTCCAAAATCCAAAAAAAGGAATCCTTCCTTACTTCTTCCAGTTTCTGATGGATCCCAGCAAAGTAACTGCAATCTCTGCCTCCATCTCTATGTGGTCTTCTTCTCTGCGTCCCTGTGTGTCCTCTTTCTCAAATAAGGGTAGTCTCACTGGATTTAGAGTCCATCCTAATCTAGTATGATCTCATCTTGACCCTTCTCTTAATTACATTTGCAAAGACCCTATTTCTAAATAAGGTCACATGGCGAGGTTCCAGATGGGCAGAAATTTTGAGCGGAACACTATTCAACCCACTATACCATCTATACTCTTCCACAAGAATAGAGGTGGAATAGTCAGGATATAATACACAAATGGTGCAAAGATCAGAAAATTATGTCTAAAGCATTGGGATCTATAATTGCACAAGCTTTGCTAATTGAAAATCTCATATTTACATACTATCCAGGAAACCATGATTCTCACCAGAAATTTTCTCCTTTTTTTTTTTTTACAGTGACATGAAAAAAGTTGGTGTCACTGTGGTTGGGCCACAGAAGAAGATCATCAGTAGTATTAAAGCTCTAGAAACACAATCAAAGAATAGTCCAGTCCCAGTGTAAAGTGCTATTTCTGGAAGGAGGTGGTGGCTGTGGAAGATGTGGCGTCACTCTGCAGACAGATGTCAACACTGGAAATACTGGTGGACATTCCAAGCCCAATAAGACACTCATATACGAGTACAAATGCCTTAAAATGGAATTGAAAAACTCTTTATTTTCCCCTATCATTTAGTGGATGGGTGGGTGGGTATATTTTTTTTTGTAATTGCTTTTTGATATTAGTTGATGGATTAAATCAAAATTCTTCAGCGCAAAATGATGAACTAGCATAGAGCCATTGATCATAAACTATCATAAAAACAAAACAAGTGAAATAATATAACGAACATGGTGGCTCTGTTTACAAATAGCCACAAAAGAAAAGACGTGATATTTTTATACACAGAAGAACTCTGTAACAGGTATTTTGTTTCTTTAAAAGCAAGCAAAATAGAGGAATTCATACCTCAAACTATCTGGCCATATTTACTACCTTTTCATTGTATTATTCCCTTTCATCTGTTAAAAGGCATATGGAAATGAAGTTTGTAGCTGTTTTAAGTACTACACATTTTTAATTGTTAGCTTCCTTAAGTATTACCGTGTAAAAAATGTTTTAATTTTGAAGAAAAGTACATATTTATTTTCTTTTGAATTGTTTTTATTGTTTTCTATTTATGCCTTGATGATTTAATTTGGATTTGTGACAGTCAAGTGCCAAATGCTCTCTCAAATTGTCAGCAGTAGGAAACATAGAAAATGATGGGTTTCTTTCCAGATTTTTTGAACCATCCACTTATACGTATCCATATCTACATACAAAAAGAAACCAAACCCTTTCCTTGTTCATACACTAACCAAATCTCTCACAGTCTGAATTATTCCATCCATTTTTTTCTCTCCATTTTATAATATACTGTACGCTCCTAATTTAGTGTAATATACTGGCTGTGTGTAATGGATTCTCAATGACATACCTGCCCTGCTCTGGTGTTTAGGAGACCATCAATTCCTTCCATAAGTAAAAGAGCTACATTAGAACTCCTGAATAGAGAATAGCTACACTGGAAAGGATTGGGATCCTATTTAGATTGCTGCATTAATTGGCAATATAGCCTATAAGCTGAAGCATGAGTCAAAAAATCACTTGCTGACTGGCTTTGAAATGCCACTTAATATCTTTGCTTAAACTTGTTGAGCTATTTGTAGAGAATGATGATAACTAAACTACTCATCTGCCTCACTAGGGTTTTGTTAAATTAATTAAACCTTGTCATCATCAATAGCAAGTATTATTATCTTTAAGAGTCTCTGCTGAAATGCACCTATTGTAGTTTTGGTGTATATCTTAGAAGCATTGAACTTCTTGACACTAATTGAACATATTTTCAGAATTGCTGGTTGTCTAGCAAGACTCAAAATCTGGAAAAATCTCTTATTGCAGGAACTTACACTTACTATTCCATAAAGGTCAAATATGAGCGTACTCATTAATATTTGAAATATATACCTGGTAGAGATCTAGCCATAATATATTGTGAAGCAACATTTTAGCTATATCTATATTCTTTCTAATGCTGATATGGTCATGTTATTGGAATAAGAAATGCATATGTCATAAAATAGAATGGATAAAACAATGCCGCAACCTTTATGTTCTTATGCAAAATGGAACACTAACACAGCGTACAGTCACAGATCAAAATTCACAAGTGCTAATCTATTGTAAATTTAGTGTAATAAGGCTTAGGTTGTGTTCCTCATATATGCAATTATATCTCAAATTTCTGCAATATTCCTTATAGTCAAATCATCCTACTAGAATTATGTATTGGGTGTATAAGAGCATGAACCTTTTAAAAAAATATATGTGATTATGAAATTAATTACAAATTTCATTTAAGCCTGCTAGAAGCAGATAAAAAAACATTTTTAAGCAAATATTTTGTGTTGTGGAATGTTAGATTGAGATATGAATCTGGCTTCAATCTCATTTTTTTTTCCAGACTAGCATTTACTTTCTTAGGTACTCGTCTGTGCATACGAAACAAAATCTGTGCATTTCATGAATTAATAGAAGTTGAGGATTGTTGAATCTATTTCACTTATTTTGGCTGTGGTTTCCATTTGAAAGTTGAGATTGTATACACAGTATATTGCTCTTCATTTTTTCACTATTTTTCTACCTGACCTCTTATAAATTTACTTTACACAATCCTTACCTTGTACATATGTAAACATAACAGTGTACGATTCTTAACCGTGGAGTAGAGGTACTAGAATGCTAATGGCCATCTCTTTGTACAGAAACTGCATTGGCTTTCAATAAACATGAAAACACAACTCATTCGCAACATCATGTACCATATTATCTGTTTTGTATCTTAAATTTGTTTTACATATATTATTTATTTCTGGTAACTTGCCCACTTTAAGCTGTACTAAGTATCAAATAAGCCATGTATAAATGTGATATGATTGGCAATATGTATGTACTTTAAATTTGTATCTTCAAAACATTACTCATTTAGTTTATGTTGTACAATGTAGATGGCCTCTTACTAATGTAAAATGATTTGTAGTGGAAACATTTATATTTTTATAATAAACATAATGAAAATATTTTTTACAGATTGGAATAAAGAAGTGGTCTTTGAACCTTTTTTAAATATTATACAAATATGTGCTTATTTAAACAGCAAAATAATGAAATTTATGTAAGTCAAGAAGAATGTGCTGGGGGTTTTTTCTCCATTAGTGAGGAAGGATTGGTGTTATGTTATCCACATTTTTTTTGTTTAAATGTCATTATCAATCAGCTAGAAAAATAATCAGTAAATATTATCTTTATGGTAAAAAACAACTGTATTAGGTAGTTCTCTTTCAATTACAAGTGATGAAAAACAAATAAATAGCTTAAAGAAAATAAGGAAATTTTCAGACCACATGACTAAAAAGTCTGGAGATAAACCTCCTAGCTGAGAAATCAGGAACAGTTGGTTCCAGGAATGTCTTATTCTTTTTCTTTTTAACTGATCCTATCTTTTCTCTCAACTGGGTTAATTTGCAAACTCCAGTTGATCCTTGAAAAACTTGGGTTTGAACTGCATGGTCTTGCTTATCACAGATTTTTTTCAATAAATACGTACAGTACTACATGATCTGTGGTTGGTTGAATCCACAGATGTGGAACCATGGATATGCAGGGCTAACTATAGGACTAGAGCATCCTCGCATTTTGATATACACCATGGGGGATCCTAGAACCAATTCTCGTGGATACCGAGGCATGACTGTATATCTTTTTTTTTTTTTTAACATCGTTATTGGAGCATAATTGCTTTACAGTGTTGTGTTAGTTTCTGCTATATAACGAAGTGAATCAGCTATATCCCCATATCCCTTCCCTCTTGCATCTCCCTCCCACCCTCCCTATCCTATCCCTCTATGTGGACGCAAAGCACCGTGCTGATCTCCCTGTGCCACGCAGCTGCTTCCCACTAGCTATCTATTTCACATTTGGTAGTGTATATATGTCAATGCTACTCTCTTACTTCATCCCAGCTTACCCTTCTCCCTCCTCGTGTCCTCAAGTCCATTCTCTACGTCTGTGTCTTTATTCCTGTCCTGCCCCTAGGTTCATCAGAACCTTTTTTTTTTTTTTTTTTTGATTCCATATATATGTGTTAGCGTACTGTATTTATTTTCTAGTTAATATAATTCTGCATTATAATTCCTGTGAGATAATTACTGTCCCTCAGTTGTTCCAGTAGAAGTCATGGAGCCTTGCTTGGCTCACAAGCCCTGTCTGAATCCCTTTGGACAAGAAAATGAATGACTTAGATTGGTAGTTCTTAGTCCTGAGCCTGCCGTTGGAGATAGTGGGTGGGATCATGTGAAATTGATCCACAGGGATCAGAGGTGTCAGAGTGATTTATGTCCAAAAGAAAGTCAGAATATCATTTATGAAAAAAGAAGGAAGGAATTCTGAATGGGCCAGATAAAACAAAAGTTAAAAACAACCAATGAACTGAAACTTCAAATAATATTCTAAGAAACACTTGATACTTTGTATAAAGTAGGTCCCTAGTCATTTGCAACCTATTTAAAGAAAATGATTATATATGAAAACCATTGCTAACTCACCATATGAGGCAAGATAAGATGAGTGATCAAGATTTCCATAGAGGTGAAGTCACAAAACAGATCAGGTTTGAGCTTTCCCTGAAGGAGAAATAGCATTCAATCATGTTGAGTGGAGTAGAGAATAACTTGTAAGCAGGAGATAAAGGGAGCAGGTAAAGAAGAATATATTTATTCATTCAATAACTATGTTTTAAGCACTATTATGAGACAGGTGTTTTGCTTTCACCATTTACAAGTTACTCCATTAAATTTTGCAACAGTCCTGTGAATAGATTTAGCCACTTTTAATAGATGAGGCAATCAAGGCTCAGAATGTCCACGTCACCTTCCCAAGGTAACCCTAGTAAATAGATAAACAGATATTTCAAACTAGAATCCTCTTTTTTTGTGTTCTTTCCATAATATAATTGCTACTGTAATCCCCAAAATGCTCTGGGGACAGTGACAGTCCCCATTTGCAAAAATGATTTGGGAACGGCTGTAGGTTAAGTAGACTATGTGATGTTACGAATCTGTATTAGTGTTGTAGGCATGAAGCTATTCACTTACTCTAGGATGGTGGTAATAGAATATAGAGAACAGGATGCATACAAAGACACAGAAAGAAAGGAGAATTAACAGAATTTACCAATTTGACATGAGTTGTTCCACAGGTAAGAATCAAAGTGAATCATAAAATGTCTGGAATGTTTGTGGAAATGATGGCACTATTGTTAGAAGTAGGGAATAAGGACAGGTTAGTTTGACATTATGAGTCTGCTAAATTTATGTTGCTAGCCAAGCCTTAATAAGTTCACAATTGTTGAAGATGTGAGTCTGAAGCTTTAGAAAAAAGAATTCAAAGGAAAAAGGTGTCTCTGATACCATGTAGAGATCTATATATCTTTTTGTGGTATATATACATGTATCTTTATCTTGGACCACCTTTTTTAGGTTAATGCTAGCTGCTGTAACAAATCTCCAAGTGTCAACAGCTTAAATTATTAAAAATACAATTTTATCTCTATTATATTTTAGAAATTTTTATTTATTGGAGTATAGTTGATTAACAATATTGTGTTAGTTTCAGGTGTACAGCAGAGTGATTCAATTATACATATACACATATCTACTCTTTTTCAAATTATTTTCACATTTAGGTTATTACAGAGTATTGAGCAGAGTTCCCTGTGCTATACAGGAGGTCCTTGTTAGTTATCTATTTTAAACACAGTAGGGTGTACATGTCAGTCCCAAACTCCCAATCTATCCCTCCCCCCAACCCTTCCCCCCGGTAACCGTAAGTTCATTCTCTAAGTCTGTGAGTCTGTTTCTGTTTTGTAAATAAGCTCGTTTGTGTCAGTGTTTTTAGATTCCTCATATAAGCAATATCATATGATATTTGTCTTTCTCTGTCTGACTCACTTTATTCAGCCATTAAAAAGAATTAAATAATGCCATTTGCAGCAACATAGATGGACCTGTAGATTATCATACTAAAAAATACAATTTTAGACACAGAATAACCCAAAGTAGTCGTTTTCCAGGTGGCCTCACTTAACAATGATTCAAATACCACACTCGCTCCATCTTGTGGAGTGTAAAGCCTTGGAATCCTTTGCTCCCAGCCAGTAAAGTGGAAGGGAGGATTGTCTGTGGCAGTTGTCATGAGCCCTGCTTGTGAGTAGCATACGTCACTACCTCTTTCCACGGACTAGAACTCAATAATACTGCTATACTTGACTGAAAGAGAGTATGGGGCAAGTAGTGTGTTCACACAGAGAAGGAAAGAGCTTTTGGAATCCATATAGCCGTCTCTGCTACAAGCCCTTCTTCTCATGTACATAATGTGTTAGAAGTAAAAGGCTATGACTGAAACATCAGTCTCTTGCTAAAGCCACCCATTTCTTCTTCTCTACAGGCAACCATTTTGAACTCTTTTTTCTCATTACTTGAATCCAATATATTAGTGGTAACTGTGTCCACTATGGGCATTCACTGTTCAGATCTCATATCAAGAGAGAATTTATTATAAAGAGAGCAATTAGCTGACAAACTCAAACTGTTGTGTTTTTAAAATCCCCATCCTAGTTTACACCAGGTCATGAAGCGTGGTGAGAGTACTAGTTCCATGCCATTTCTTCTCAAGCAACAGACTCCTTCAACAAGCAATTTTGAATCTCATGCTGCAATCATCCTGGCTGAGGTGTTCCCAGAGCTGCACTGCAGTCTGAGCTTCCTATCCAATCCCCATCCTTTGCTCTTCCTTCTCATAGGTGTCAGACCTGTATTTCAATCTGTAAGCTCTCCAAGCCTTCTTTTCTCCCCTGTCCCAATCCTTCACCGGCATGCCCACCAAAAAGTTTCTTGCAGGTCTAATTCCTTCTTGGTGTCTGCTTCTTTACGTCCCTCCACAGCTTCTGTTGGGCCCCCATTATCTGTCTAGATTACTGAAGGAATCTCTTAAGTAATTCATCTGACTCCAGCCCTGATATCTCCAATATCAGTCCGACTAATATACTGAAGCAAATTTAGTTTTGTAGTTTCTCCTCAGGAGACTTGCAAATGCAAATGCCTCAGGGGCCTGGCAGGTTATATAAAAGAGTGAAGCAAGCGCAGTGTGGTGACCCATAAAAGCACCCTTCGTTCCTCCAGAAGCAGCTTCTCAGCAATAAGGCTGCAAGAATCCAGTGTTAATTCCTGATCTTTCAAGAGAATTTCTGATCTGAGTTTCTGTGAGAAATTTTTATATATTTTCAATGTGATCACCCATCTAATAATGAGGAAGACACAGCTAAGTGCTGAACGTAGCCTGCAGCTGCCAATTTATCATTTCTAGAACGTAGAATACTCTTTAGTATTGGTACATAAGACCTGCCTGGAATAAAGCCCTACTTCTCTCTATATTCTCCTGTCTGTCCACTATCTCTTCATATTGTATACAACTGTGCTGAACCACTTGTGGTTCTCTGAATATGCCACATGTTTTTTGTTTCTTTTTTATGCACTAGAGCCTTTGAATTTTCTGTTCATTTGTCCAGAATCACTGAGCCAATCTCTATTCATTCTTCAGGTCTCCTTATCTTCCCAGCACTGGGTTAGGTGTCCTTTGTGTGTGTGTGTGTGTGTGTGTGTGTGTGTGTGTGTGTGTGTATGCAGCAAAAGAACCCTGTGATTGAGCCTGCACAGCACTTACCATCTTATACTGAAGTTGCCTCTTCTTTATGCCCCATCCCCACTCCTGGCTGAGGGTTCCTTGAATAGGAACTATGTGTTGTAAATCACTGTGTCCCCTTGCCCATTGCAATGCCTGATATAAAATAAGCATTCAAAATTTTTTGATTTAAAGTATTAAAACTATTTTTAATAATATAATAAAGAGGGATGTCCCTGAATATTTTTTGTTCTTATAAGAAAAAGTATAAATTTTCTTCAGGTCAATAAAAGCTAGTTAATGTTCCAGTTGTGTATCTTGGATCATTAAACATACTGATTTCTCCTAGAACTGGTTCATTTTCATAGAATTTTGTGGACTCCTTTCATAGGTCTCAATGCTCTCATTTTTCTTAGTGCAGTTAAGTCGTTTAAGTAGACCCTTGAACCAGAGCTTAGTTATAAAAATTTAACAAGGTAAATGCCAAAGCTATTCTGATCCTTTCTACTCTCTTACTATGTACAAATAACATCAACATGCATACTAAAAACTACCCTTCTTATAGGGCATCTGGGATTCCCATTCTCTTGACCCAAGGGATCTAGACACAATTCAGGAAAATAAGTGGTAGAGTTAAATACACTATAAAACAAAGATTTTGGAGTTTACAGAAGTCCTTACCCTGAAATTCTCTGGGAAAATCAAGTTACAAGTTGATGGAGAATAGTCATAATTAAATCAAATTTTCCCACTAAGTGGGCTATCTTCTTTCTTCTTTTGAACAAAGATAATTTTCCACTTAAATTAGAATTAATAAAAGTGACAACAGTAATGATAACTATAAATAAGAATTTTAAACCTGATTCATAATTTCTATTACATATATGTACGTATATATGTATTATTAGGTTTTCCTGTTCCAAATGCTATTATCAGTTAAGCATTATTGTGTTCTAAGCACTTAATATATATTATTTTATTTAATTTTCTCCAACAGTCCTGTGATATGAGTGTGTTATTACCTACTTTATAGGTTGAGGCTTAGAGTAGTTAACAATCATACAAGTTTGTACAGCTGTCAAGTAGAACTGAAGTCAAAATCAACTCTAAGCCCCTTATTCTGAATGACTACACTTTATTACCTGTCAGTATCATATTACTAATGAGGATAAAAATCTGAAGAACAATTATGAAATGCATGCTGGATTTAAGATCTTGCATAGTCTCCCTCTTGCCACTTTTCAATGTGCATGATGTTACTCAGTGACTCTCTAGCAGAATACATTTCTGCAGAATCCTTTGATTCTTACTACTGTGGTAGAGGAAGGAACAGGCAGTTACCCTTGATTTCACTTCTGTGAACTCCATTTCAAGAGTATAAGATTTGTCTGACATATGGTGAACCCTTCAAGCAAACATGCTCCCTTGAACATTCAACAAATAATCTAATTTGGAAAAACCAAATACCACAAGGAAAAAGTAGTACTCTTGTGCTATTTTCTGACAGATTTCCACACCAATGATTTATGGAAGTGTGTTAAGTTTGGGATTCTTATCTGAAGCCAAGAAAAAAGCCCTTACATTTTTGAAGCCCATCACCCTCAATGATAGAAGCCAAAACCTTGGAAAGTTTGTTAAAATCAAGGATGAGAGAACACAGGATGTCATGTACTATCAAGAACTTACTGACTTTCATATGGTTCTCATTTATTCTCATACATGGCAAATCAAAAGCCTTGGGAGGAAGCCAATACAAATTGTTATAGATAACACTATCTGAATTTAACTGCCATAGGTATGCTTTATATAATAAACATATATTTCATATCAGCAACTCAGCAACACAAATATGGGAAAAGACCATAGTTAAAATTCATTTGGATACTCTGCTTCAGAGAATGATCAATTTGCCAATATTATTATTTATCTTGGGCTAGAGATCCCTTAATATTCAATTTTGTTCCATGTTTCTGACACTAGAGATCATATATATATATATATATATATATATTCATACGCTATGAAATATTGACATCATGTTACAATGATATCTTAGGGTAATAAAATCATTTCAGCATATGAATGTTTAGTATGTGCTTCCAGAATCAAATAGATTAAATTGTTCATAGTTTCATTTTCAGAGATATTTTACAAATAGGAATTTTTTCTTTGTTTAACTGGCTACAGTTCAGTTTGAGGCATCCTTTGATCATGGAAGCCTCTAGCATGACACATAATATTTAGTGTAATAACGATGCATCGTTTATCAAATGCCTAATACAGTGTCACGCACACAATAGATAAGTAGGCACACAGTAAGTATTTATTGAATTAATTTAAAAAATATTATTGGAGGATAAATGAGTAATATTACCTTTTTCAACTAATACGGCATGGATCCTGTGAATAATATACAATTTAGTTCCACTTAGATAAATGTTTCTCTCAAATATTTAGAGAGAGTGTTTTGTAAAGACAAGTGTAATCTAATGTATAACTTGGTTCATGGCCTAATCCATAAAATAAACTGCTTACTGTTTATTGAATGATAAATATTTTAATGCAATATCACTATGGGTAACAAAAGAATCTTATTATATCTCCCTGCTGTGAAGGAAAGGATCATATATATATGACTTACAAATATTTAAAGGATTAGTAAATGCCAAAGCCAAGAATAAGATTAAATTTTTTTGAGAAATTCTTTTCTTCTAAAGGAACATGTACATAAGAAATCAAGAAATATTAAAGCAAAGTGTTTTTATTTGTTTCTAAGGAAAGTTTCAGTTACTCTGGTTACAGAACTTCAGTTAGTGACTTAAAGCACTAAATCTCTTAAAGTCATTATCTCAAGTTTGCTGTGGGTCGGGAATTCACACATGGCATAGAGCAGAGAAATAAGTTGTCTGGGCCTCAGAAGACTCAAAGCCCGGGGGTTGAAATCATCCAAAGGCTCATTCACTCATGTCTATTTATTAATATTGGCTGCCATTTGGAGACATAGCTGGGCTATTGGCTGGAACACTCACACATGGCCTGTCTTTGTGGACTGGGCTGCTTCATAGCACCATGGCTAGTTACAAGTACAAGCATCCCAAGGGAGGGGAAGGAGAAAGAAGCCTATCAAGAATTGTGGAGTCTGAGGTTTTACCCTTCTTACAAGCCAACTGGTTAGGCTGTCACACTTTCACAGATACTGATGGAAGACATGATGTTTCTGGGTTGGAGACAATGGATAATTTGGCATTCTAGTGATAGCAGTAGACAGAGTGTCATCATTTTCACATGCTGGTTTCCCAAGCCCTGATTTCCACAGAGAGGACAAAGAGAGCAAGGTCATACCTGCATATGCAGTGGGTTGTGTTGAAGGTAAGGACACCTGTGTTTAAGGAAGCAGTTTTTTAAAATAGGCTGCAAGCAAACCTGTCTAACATTTGTCTCAATGGGAGATATTTTTATCATGCTGCAGAGTAGAGATCAACTCCCTTGTCCTCTGCCCTCCCTTGGTTAAGAATGACTATATAGAAAAATTGGGATGTAAGTATCTTCAAGGATATAAAATAATTAAATGTTTCTTCTTAAGTAAATATTGCAACTTGTGTGAAAATGCATATAATATATGGTGAAATTTGATAGGTTTTTAACTTTTTTTTACTAAATCTATAGATAATTTGTGTAGACTTGATATCTTTAGTATCTTGAGTTTTCCAATCTATGAGCACGGTATGTTTATTTAATTAAGTTTTCTTTGATGTCTTTCATCAGTATTTTGTAATTTTCGTCATTGAGAGCCTGCATAGGTTTTGTTTAATTTATACCTAAGTATTTCACTTTCTTTGGCACAAATATAAAGGATAATTTGATTTTAATTCATTTCCACATGTTAATTATTGGTTTCTAGAAAATGATTATTTTTTTGTTTTGATTTTATATCCTGCTACCTTATTGAACTCATTTATTACTGCTAAGTTTTAACTTTTTATATATGCTTTGGACTTTTCTATGTATATAATCATGTCATCTAAAAATAGTAACAAGAACAATTTTATATCTTCCTCTCCAATCTATATGTCCTTAATTTCTTTTCCTTCCTTATTTTTCTTGCTACAATTCTAGTACTATGTTAAATAAGAGTGGTGAGTAAGCATCCTTGCCTTATTGCCGGTCTTAGGGATAAAGTACTCAGTCTTTCATCATAAGTATGATGTTAGCTATAAAATTTTTTGTGGTGCTTTTTATCAAGTTGAGGAACTTCTCCTCTACTCTTACTTTTCTGAGTTTTTTTCATAAAGAGGTGTTAGAATTTTTCAAATGTTGTTTTCCTTCTCAGTTGGTAGGATCATGTGATTTTCTTCTTTAGCCTGTTTATAGGTGATTTTACTGATTGATTTTTGAATATTGAACCAGCTTTTCATACCTTGAACAAATGTCTCTTATTCATGGGATATAATTATTTAATACATTGCTGGATTCAACACTAAGGTTTTGTCAAGAATTTTGCATCTGAGTTCATGAGAGACATGAAGATGTACTTTCCTTTCTTTCACTTCTTTATTTTTTCTCTAATTTTTTTGGTGGGCTTTTGGTGTCAGGCTTCATAAAATAAGTTGAAGATTATTTCTTCCTCTTTCATTTCTAGAAAAGATTGTATAAAATCATATTAATTCATCTTTAAGTGTTCATATAATTCTCCAGTGAAATTATCTAGGCCTGGAAGTTTATTTCTCTGCAGATCTTAAATTATTAATTCAATTGATTTAATGGTTGTGGGACTATTCAGTTTATCTACCTCACTTTTGTTGAGCTTTGGTAATTTGCAGTCTTTGAGAAATGTACCCATTTTAATGAGTTGTCACATTTATGAGTGTAAAGTAGTTTGTAGTATTCTCTTGTTTCTAATAAGTATGGGGTCTGGAATACTAGTTGTTTTATTACTAACATTTATGATTTGCATCTTTACTATTTTCATTTTCATTAGTCTTTCTAGAATTTTAACATGTTTATTGCTTTTTTGGGGGAGAACCATCTTTTGTGTCATTGATTTTCTCTATTGTTTTTTATTTTGATTTTCATTGGTATTTTCTCTCTTTATTATTTCTTTCCTCCTACTTTCTTTGGAGTTTTTTTTGTTTTTGTTTTGTTTTTGTTTTTGTTTTTTTTTTGCTCTTCTTTTTCTAGTTTCTTGAGCTAAGAACTTAGATTATTAATTTGAAGTCTTTCCTTCCCTTTAAAATAAAAATACATTCTATAAATTTTTCTTTTATCATTACTTTAGGCACATCTCACTAATATTGATACATTTTATTTTACTTTTCATTCAATTCCATGTATATGTTGTTTCCTTTGAGACACTCTTTCAACCATGAATTATTTAAAAGTATGTTGTTTAATTTTCAAATGATTTTCCTGCTGTCTTTCTGCCATTGATTTCTTATCTGATTCTATAATAATTAAAGAATATACACTATATGATTTATATTCTTTTAGATTTTTTCAGGTTTCTTTCATGACCCAAGGTATGGTCTGTCTTGGTAAATGATCCATGGACACATCAATAGAATGCTGTCATTGGGTATTTTTTATCAATGTATATTAGATCTTGTTGGTTATTAGTGCTTTTCAGATATTCTATATTATTGCTCAATTTTGCCTATTTCTCTTTACATTGCCTAGAGTGAGGGTTTTGAAGTCCCCAACTATAATCAAAAATTTTCTTATTTCTTCTTTCAGTTCTGTCCATTTTTGCTCCATGTATTGAGAAGTTCTGTTGTTGGTGCAGGCACATTTAGGATAATTAAGTCTCCTTGGTAAATTGATACTTTTATTATCAAGCAATACCTTTCTTTTTCCCTACTAATTTTCTTTGTTCTGAAGTCACTTTATCTGATATAAAATTAGTTACTCTTTTTTCTTAAAATTAATTTTTGTGTAATATATTTTCTTTAATCATTTTATTAATAGCATACCTGTGTCATTATATTTGAAGTAAATTTTTTGTAAACTCCATATAGTTGGGTCTTGATTTAGTAACCACTTTGCCAATCTCTGTCTTCTAATTGGTGTATTTAGATAACTTATTTATAAATTAATTATATTGTGACTTAAGTCTACGAATTTACTATTTTTTTCTGTGTTTTCTCACTGTTCTCATTCTGCTCTTTCTCTTTTCTTGCCTTCTTGTAACAATATGTTATTCAGAATTACGTTTCGGGGTTTTTTTAATGTTTTTGAGTATAACACTGTATAATTTTCTTAGTAGTTGCTCAAAGTAGTATAATAAACATTTGTAACTCTGAACATTTATATAAATTCTGATAATGTTTAGGTAAACAAATGTATCTTTATTTTACCTATATGAAATGAAAATTGGTCTAGATGTTTTCTATAGGTCTTTCATATTCTAACGTTCTTTAATATGTGATAAATATTCAGTATTTTAGTATAATGTATAATTCAGTATTATACATTTATTATCATTTGAAAGTTATAGTGCTACATATGAAAGAAAACCCCGTATGTCCTTGCTACATGTACTGATTTTTTAAGTGAAAAAGAATGAATATATATGTATGTATATAGGTATGTATATCTGGTAAAATAATTTTTGAGATGGCCATATATTTCTATAGAAATTAATATTAAAGATGATTTATTATTCGTGCTACTGAGCAGAGTTTTTTGCACTGGCCTGTCCAGAGTATAAGGAGTTAATTGAAAACAGTTCAGGCCCCTCTTGACTGTTTGTAATAATTCTGGATTATTTGACACATGGGAGGAATTCGGCTAATTCTTTCCCCTTCCAAAAAAAGCATCTTCATTTAATTTTTGCATTTTTTATATTTTTACTATATTAATAAAGGTATAAATGGCTTTAAATTTTGTAAAAACCACTGCTGTAATGTAAGCTCACATCTGTGATTTGTTTACTTGGTTGTAGATCACTGAACAACTGAGACAATAAAAACAAAAGCATGAAATTATCTGAGTTATCTATTAGTACTAACAGAAGACAAAAAGTCCATGCATTTAAGCAACAAATACTATGTTTTTTGCCTGTTTGCTTGTTTTATGATACCTACTCTGTGTCAGGCATGATTTCAGCCCTTGGACATGTTGGTGAAATAGAAAGGAAAAGAATGTAGTGAAGATGAATGTTGAAGTTAATGCTGAAGCCAAAAAAAATGTTAGTCGTTTTTGACTCTTGTAGAGTTCAGATGCTAAGATGATTTGCTCTTCCCACAATCCGTGTATCATTAAATAAACCCACATTCATTGAGTAAACTGCATTTTTCTTAGTTTTCTACATTCTGGAACAGTCTAAAGGGCACCCTTAGTTATTGCACTTCTGGAGGATTGGGTAAAAGATTTATTTATATGTTCCCAGGTATTTTGAACACAAAAGAGCTTTTTAAAAGTGACTACTTTGAATGGATAAGTGAATAAACATGAATATCATCAGATATTATATGTCACTGTAAGTACTTCCTGTTATGCTTGTTAAAAAGTACTGTGGTGGAAAGGAATCAGGATTTAGAGTCAAACAAACCTCAGTTCAAGACCCTTAGGTATTTTTATTAGATAAACTCAGTGCTGGCTGAATTCTAGAGATTCAATTTATTCATCATGTATATAAAATAATTATATCAAGCTAATACAGTTGGAAAAATAAAACAGAATATGATAGGTAAGGTGTTTTCCTTAGTTTACCTACTCAAAAAGCACTTTTCTTTTCCCTATTTACTTACTTTGGTCCAGTGAAAAGCCTGGTTTTAGGATTTATGTTCACTAAAATTGAACTCTGCAGGAAGTGAACACAAAAGGTAAATTTTGGGAAGACATTTGGGAACCATTGTTAAATGTTTGGTCAATTCTGATAATAACTTTTTACATTAAAACTGATCAATAATTATTTTCAAAATACAGAACAAGCTCTCTCCTATTTCTCATTGTTACTAAAATGACTTTTGTTTTTGACATTTGAAGTGTGTAATAATAAAACGTATATAAGGTAGAAAGCTTCCTTCAGTGAAATAGAATATCTTGACTTTCTATGGGAGCTAATTTTCAGTCCCAACTTAAATAATACAAAACTCAATTTCTGTTTCCTGGTATTAAGTTATAGGCCATATATTCCTGGTTTACAGTGGACTATATACACTTAGAGACCTGGAAATGTTGTTTAAAATGAGGAGATGTTAAGTGTGGTAAATGGCCACTCCATGAGCATAGTTTCCTGCTATGTAGGACATATAAATTATTAGGTTTAGTCTGAAATGGTTGAAAATGTTTCCAACATCTTTTAACAATTAAAAGAAAAAATGTGAGGCTCTGAGAAGATCTGATTCATTCAGCAAATTTGTATTCTGATTAAAAGAACTATTTGATCCTACAGAGTAAGTGCATGGAAAAAAGTTGGCCAGCTGTTTGATTCAGTGTGTTTGTTAGAGAAGAAAATATGGCTCTTATGCAGGGTTTTAGCCTGTGTAGCTTTGTGATTGTATTTGTTTACCCATGGTGGAAATCTCCTTATTAAATTGTGGGCAAAGGCACTTTTATTGGTTTTCTTAACAGTAACTGCTTATTTCAGGAAGCATTCGATTAAAATGTTAGATGCAAATCTCTGGAGTTGATCTCATAACAGAACTAGAGTACATCGATTTGATACTTAGACATGTGCAGAAGACAGACGGTTTCCTAAAGGGCTGAATGCAATTTCTTCTTTTCTTTCTAAAACGAATTTTAACATTTTTTTTTCTACGCTTAGTAAAGATATGGGCACATACATCAAAAGACGAGGTTTGAAAAAGCCTCCTCTTTAGTTTTATGAGTATGCAGCAACTGAAATTTACATGGCTATAAAACACTACTTAAAAAATAAAAACTCAGTTCTGTATGTACAGATGTGCCATTGTTAGTTGATCTGCTCTCATTAGCTGTTATACTATCAACACTATTCCAGTGTCACTACTATGACACTGATCTTGTGCTGTTTCCTCTTCTCCACTGCTAGCTGTGTATTCCTCTTCTTCCTGGGCCAGTTCAGCCATACATCTTGTGTACTGAACCATATGGAGCATGTTTTTGTATGAACTCTCATGATTAAGGACATCTGTCTCAGCCCCTATTTTTGCCTTCAAGGGATCTTCGCATCACTTAATGATATAGCTAATAGCATGTTTTTTATCATGAAGTTGGCCATACACAGCTTTACTTGGGGTTCCACTGTTTTCCTTCCTAATAAAAACACATGGATGAGTCTGTATTTTACCTTTCTCTCTCTTTTCTTCTTTATTGCTTTTCTTCCTCTCTCTTTCCCTTCCTTTTCCCTC
>NW_006796449.1:406462-427818 GCF_000442215.2 Lipotes vexillifer | reverse complement strand
CTTTCCCTTCCTTTTCCCTCATTTCTATTCATATGCACTGTGTGTCAGCCATACGCAGGGCCTATAATATTCCAAATTGCAGGTTTTCAATACTGTAAAGATTGTCTGCAATTTCTAAATGCAATTCACTTTTGTATTCAATTATGTGTTTTGGTTATAATTTGTATTCCCTGAATTGTATGTGTAACTTTTCCAAATATTTTATTATAAGTAATATGATTCAGATTCAAATCTCTTAGATTTATCTGAAAATATTCCTAATGAATCTATCCAAAATGTCCACATGCCTCATAAGTTAACAACACAAAATGTTGATAGTTCTATATCGAAATTCTAGTTCTTCCTACTTTAGAGATGTTCATAAGTTAATCATAAGTATATATGATAAGCATTTAATCAGAATCAAATTTTAATCACTTTTAAACAGATATAGTAATATTAAATAGATAGGAAGGACAATGATAACATTGAAACTCTCACAAACACTAAAAAGTAAATTTAAAATATGCAGTTATTGAATCAATTACATTGTATATTGTTGATTTCACTTTATAATTTGTAAAAGATACCCTTTCTTTGTTGATGCAAAGATAAACTTTATTGAAAAAAATCCTCAATAATGAAAATGTCTGAGTTAATGTAAACTACATTGCAAACTTTAATCTTCGTTTGTTTTTCTCAAGGGTAAATTGTCACTAGTCTCATTTATTGCTAAATGCAGTGTTCAACTATGTTTCCAAATAATTCCAAACAGTAGAGTTGAATATATTTAGATGATCTAAGTGAAAGCATATTGACTAGTGAGCTGGAAATATTGCTATTTATTTACTTTTCCTAGTGCTCGTATTTACCCTTCAAAATGCATCATATTTTCTCAACAGAAATATTATTGAGTATCTATGGGTGTCCAGGTACTGTGTGTAATACACTACAGATACAGAGTCCCTGCTCTGGTGGAGGAGTCTACTTTTTTAGGTACTGACACTTTGAGAGGAAGATATAGAAACAATAATGACAGACTGTTCTCAAGAGTTTAGATTCATAAATAGAGCAAAGGCCAAAATTTGTACATTTAAATCATTGATGTGAAGATATTGATATTCCCCAAATGCAAACATAGTTCTGCACTGTGACTTGTTTTTGTTTGTTTGTTTGTTTTTTAACATCTTTATTGGAGTATAATTGCTTTACAATGGTGTGTTAGTTTCTGCTTTATAACAAAGTGAATCAGCTATACATATACATATGTCCCCATATCTTTTCCCTTTTGCGTAGCTGATCTCCCTGTGCTATGTGGCTGCTTCCCACTAGCTATCTATTTTATGTTTGGTAGTGTATATATGTCCATGCCACTCTCTCACTTTGTCACAGCTTACCCTTCCCCCTCCCCGTATCCTCAAGTCCATTCTCTAGTAGGTCTGTGTCTTTATTCCTATCTTACCCCTAGGTTCTTCATGACTTGTTTTTATATCTCATAGGTGAGATATAATTTACATACTATAAAATTCACCCATTTTAAGTGTACAGTTTTGATGATTTTTAGTAAATATTTATAATCGTGCTACTATCCAGTTTTTAGAATACTTTCCTCACTTCAGAAGTTTCTCTTGTACCCTTTTGCAGTTCCCAACTCCCAATCCCAAACCCAAGCAAATACTGTTCTGCTTTCTATCTCTATAGATTTTCCTTTTTAGAAATTCCATTAAAATGCAATGATACAGGGCTTCCCTGGTAGCGCTGTGGTTAAGAATCCTCCTGCCAATGCAGGAGACATGGGTTCAAGCCCTCTTCCGGGAAGATCCCACATGCTGTGGAGCAACTAAGCCCATGCGCCACAACAGCTGAGCTTGTGCTCTAGAGTCCGCGAGCCACAACTACTGAGCCCGCGTGCCTACAGCCCATGCTCCACAACAAGAGAAGCCACTGCAATGAGAAGCCCATGCACCGCAATGAAGACTAGCCCCGCTCGCCACAACTAGAGAAAGCCCATGCTCAGCAATGAAGACCCAAAGCAGCCAAAAAAAATAAAGTACTCTGCCCATTTAAAAAAACAATGCAATGATACATAATGTAGTCTATAACATATTTACACTTGTTATAAATTTTTTAATGTTTCTTGGCTTTCCTTTTACTACGAAAACTACATTTTGAAATGTGGGAGATGCCTTTTGACTAAGAACTGTCAGCTTGCTCAAGAAAGCCATCCATTTTTAGAGAAGAAACAAATGGAGATGTAGGTGTGAGGGACATTTTGACTTTCATTCTAAAACCCTGAATGTCCTGTTTTCCTCTTCATTTGTTTGGTCTGGTGGATTTTTACCTTGCTCCTTTATCTGCTGTGTATTTCTCTGTCTTCTCATTTTGCTTAACTTACTGTGTTTGGGGTCTCCTTTTCACAGGCTGCAGGTTCATAGTTCCCATTGTTTTTGGTGTCTGCCCCCAGTGCGTAAGGTTGGTTCAGTGGGTTGTGTAGGTTTCCCGGTGGAAGGGACTATTGCTTGTGTTCTGGTGGATGAGACTGGATCTTGTCTTTCTAGTGGGTGGAGCTGCATCCGGTGATGTGTTTTGGGGTGTCTGTGACCTTAGTATGATTTTAGGCAACCTCTCTGATAATGGGTGGGGCTGTATTCCTGTCTTGCTAGTTGTTTGGCATAGGGTGTCCAGCACTGTAGCTTGCTGGTAGTTGAGTGGAGCTGGGTCTTAGTGTTGAGATGGAGATCTCTGGGAGAGCTTTCGCTGTTTGATATTACATGGGGCTGGGAGGTCTCTGGTGGACCAATGTCCTGAACTCGGCTCTCCCACCTAAGCGGCTCAGGCCTGACACATAGCTGGAGCACCAAGACCCTGTCAGCCACACACTCAGGTACGTGGGGAGTTTCCCTTTTGGGAAGTCTGAGGTCTTCTACCAGCGTTCAGTAGGTGTTCTGTAGGAGTGTTCCACATGTATTTCTGATGTATTTGTGGGGAGGAAGGTGATCTCCACTTCTTACTCCTCCGCCATTTTGAAACTATCCCCCCCTTATTCTTAAAAATTTCCCCTCATAATGAATCGCAATTCACAGGAAATTTCTACTCTAAAATTTTAAAAATCTACATTCTACCTGAAAAAGGAGTCATTTTTGCTGACCTCTCTCTCTGCCTTCCCCAAAACAATATTTATGCCACTTTGCTGTTTATGCCACTTTGTTGTGCCAACTGATATAACTTCTATTTTGTTGGTAGGTTATGCTATTATTGTTTTGCATTTTTTGAAGAACAGAAAAACTAACAGGTGAGTTAGTTTATTTCACACCTACCACTCTTCAATTATTAAAAATTTTAAAGCGTAAATGGATTGAAAATACATTCAAATGCAGTCTGAATCTCTGTTGGGAAGTAAAGCTTTTAGAAGAAAATTTCCAATCCTGCTTACTGGAAATTTTTAGCAATAAGTAAAACCTTAATGTGTTTCCATCTGCAAGATTTTCACACACTTTTTATCAGGTACTAGAAAAACACTGAATGTTAATGTCCTCGATTTTTGCTGAATTGTTGTAGTATATAACTCCTTTCGCATTAAATATTTCCCCCACTTAACTTCACCAGAAGTAGTGTTTTCACAATGCGTGATAATGACAAAGACAGAATGAGAGGAAGAGAGAAAATTCCATCAGTTTCTGAGTCAAAAGAAAAAAAAAGAAAACCTCTTCTTTTTCCTATGTGTCACCTTTTTCGTTTCAATAAAGAAAAATTAATACATTTGCAAAACGCTTTTTGAAATGTACTTAAATTCTTCATTTCCAACTTAAATCAGAAACCTTATGTGTGAAAGTCTTCATGTGTGTCTATATGAGTGTTATGGTAGAAAAGACACATATCATGTGAGATAACATATCCTTGACTCATCCATAAAAACTTGCTGTCAAAATATGCTTATTGATGCCCGCAATTGAATAATTGTATTAACTAATATTCATAACATTTTGTGCCTGAATTTTTCTTTTAAAATTCTCTCTCATTAAAAAAAAAAAATTCTCTCTCATTGTTTTCATTCTTTTCCTTTCTTTCATGTTTTGAATAGGAGTTTGGAGTTAGGTCATGTGATCACATTATTAAGTCTATCATTCAAAACCTTCATCAGGATATTGGAAATTAAAAATGACTTATGCATGGATATGATGCCAGAGACGAAAGCATAAGACAAGGGGGTGTTTCTAAATGTCTTCCAATAACAGAAAACACGAAAGTTATTTGGGATCTTAGAAGATGGTTAAGGAAAAAGTGTAACCTGAAACTAAGGAAACAAAAGTTCAGACAAGATAAGCCCAGCATCAGAGAGAGCATTTGTCATTGTCAGAACTCCAAAAGACAATAAAGCTTTAATCCATTTCATGGACCCCAGGCCTCATGGTCTAGTAATTCTTATGTCACCAAACCATCTTATGATCTGTATGAAATTACAGTGTGTCACCACTCTACATCTGCAATCTTAATGTTTCCGTCCTTTGATTGCATGACAAGAAAACTCTTGAACCAGAGCACTCCGCTTCACATGAATTGGATAGAACCAGATGCTCATAATTTTGGAGTTTTATAAGGGCTTTTTAGTTCCAGAATCCCTGTCTGACCTGCGTCCATTTTCAGAATTATTCAGGAAAAATCTTTGGCTGTCTTTTAGTACCATAAACATTTTTTTAAATACTGAGAAAGATTTCCAAAGCTATATATAGATTCACTTTCTTCCTCTTATTTCTTCAACTGTGTAACAGCTATGGAATCTAAAAAGTGAAAATTTAAAATTATATTAACTGATTTCAAAACATAACTTCTTGATGGTTTCATCACCCCCCCAAAGAAGCATTATTGTCTAGAATTAATATTTACCAAAATTGATGTCATAATGGATTATGTGTGTTTTTTTTTAATTTTTTATTGTGAAGCATCAAAAGGGATTGTTGACTTTTTATTTGGCATGAACAAATTAAAGGGAGTTTAGAAATGTAATCAATAGAAAAATAAGATTCAAATTATACCCAACTCTTTAAAATTCTTTGTACCTATTTTTCTATCCTGGAAATTACAAACTTTTGCAAAACTCTCTGATAGCCTTATGAACGGTCAATGATATTTTATTTGGCATCAATTTTCCTCCCACATACTGTTTAACACACTGTTCCATTAAAACAGAACTGGTATCTGAACAACTGCTCATGACAAGAGCTATGCAGTTTATATGTTTTGTCTAGTATTTTTCTGTAGAAAATTTTGTAATCTAAATGTGTTAGAAATCAAAGCAGGTTCATCAGGAAGTCTCTATGCAAAAAAAGAAAATTGAACTCTTATAGTCATTTACCTGTGCTGCCCTTAGTAATTGGTTTTACATGCCACTTTGTGCTTTCATTTTTTTTTCTACTGCAGACAAATAGTAGTTATCACATCAAGTTGAGTTATAGTTTATTCATTTCCAAGGATCACAATAACTGTGCATTGCTAATAATTATTCCTACAAATTACATATATTTAAATAAAAACACAAAGAGCTCCTGGGGTGGGGGAAAGATACCCATTTGCACAAAATGCTCTGCTTTGGGAAAAGCAGTAGTGGTACTGTGACTAACTGAATTTGGAAAATATTATATGCTCTATACCTCCTATTGGTGAATCTCTATGCTTGTATCTTTATTAAAGTCTCTAGAAAGTGCAGCTCTGAAACATCTGTTTAACTGTGCTCATTCTACATCATTCAAATTTATTTGACCACAGAACACTTTTCACTAGGTATCTGTTTTGCAGAATACATGCTGGGAAACTATTCTGTACTGCACTGAATCATAGCACAACATTTTGTACCAACAGAGGCTAAAATGATTTTGTATTGTTTTGTGATTTTTTAAGTTAAAAAATTTTGTGGCAAAATATATCAGGCACACTGATTATCAAGAGACTTTTTATCTATTAGTGTGTGCAAGTTGTGTCTCTTCAGAACTACTGATTCAGCAGAGTTTCATCAATGAGGATAGAATTAAACACTCATACTTCCCAGGATCCAGCTGGTACAGAACACAATTTTTATTTCATCAAACCTAAATTAATTTAGTATTGTGTGCCTTTTTTATGTCTGTTATACAGTACAAAATGAACTTCTCTGAGAATATGAATTATCTCAGATCTGGTTACTATTATGAAACCCTTCAGAGCTTCATACCAGGTAAGTGTGAGGCCACCTTGCAAACAACAACAGAAAACAAATATTCAGTTTTCATCTGATGAAAATGTATAATTATTAAACTTGAAAAATAACTCTCTTCCAATAGAGGGATACTCAGTTTTCTTTAGAGTGAATCACTTTATCCTGAAATAATGCCCAAAAACATGAAGAGCAGACCAACCCAAACAGAAGTGCTTGCAAAGGTACTGAGATAAAAATCATCATGGGGCAAAACTGACCAGGTAGCAGTGCCAGGATGAAGTTTCTTTGACAGTTTAAAATTTCTCATGCACTGCTATAAAATATGAGATGTGATACCCCTTATGTCAGTGAAATTTTGATTTGCTTACCTTTCTTCACATTGTTCCAGTATTGATCCAATGTCTCTTTGATGACTTAGTTTGACGTGGCTAAACATGTGAACGGTAAATGTTCTGATGTCCCAGGAGGTCCGAAGGAAGGGGCAAAAGGAGCAGTAGGGATCAATGCTGTTTGGGCCAGGATTTACCTCAGTTTCACTTCCAGAATAGTAGAGAGAGAATTAGCAACATTCCTTCTGCAGCTGTCAGCAGGTCATGGTGCTTTCTTGCTCAATGATTAGACCTGCAGCTGTAGCAGCCACCTGGCTCTCCTTGGGGAACTGGGTTGTATCTCAGGGTGTGAGACACAGAAGGAATGGAATCTGAAGGTTTCTGACCACTGTTTAAATACAGCCACTCAGTGCTGGTCCTTTGGTTGCCAACATATACTACTATGTTTAGCATCATGATTTTTGACAGAAAATGGAAATGTAAGCTATGACACATGAAATTGAAGGCAGTGACATATACCAGAATCGATTTGAAGGAAAAGCATCTTCATATATACAAATTCTCCCCTAAGACACTATCTTTATCTATTACTTTTAACCTTAACCTGACCTCTTTTTAAAATCCTGTTGCCACTAACTAAAGCAATGAGGTCACCTCAACTCTTCCTTGACAGCTTCCTGCTAACAGTTTAGCTTCTTAAATAGTTCTGCATGTTTCTCTAGGCTGTTTCAGCCAGACCAGCCAGTCACCCTGAGATTTGCAATATAGATGCCATATTAAGGCTCTTTATGGCTAGAAAAATGACACGTGGTACTTATAAAGTTGAACTGAAATGTGTCTAATTTTGTCACAATGTTTGGCAAAATTACAACCAAACATCTTCAAAGAGATTTTAGTGATTACAAACAGTCTCCAACCAGGAGCATAATCAGTGATAGAAGTAAAACTACTTGAATGAAGGAAAGATGTGAGAATGTTAATTTATATCTACATTATCAGAGCTGGTTGTGAAAATGTGTTCATACAAGGCATTTTATCAAGAATAACACATGGTATAAAGTGAAGACCAGAGTTTTTCACTGAGGCTAATTCTAGCTCATTTTTAATGTGTATCTTCAGACAACGAACGGGATACAGCTGGCTGGTGACCTCTTGGAGAAATATACTGAGCAGGATTCTTCATTTGTCTAATATAAGAGATAGTGTATTACATAGGACTAGGGAAAATTTATCATCATGACAGGAAAAGATAAAGCATCTAATAACTGAGTGATACCATATGTATAATCTTTCAAAAATATTTAGGACTTCTGCCCTATATAATAGCTATCTCAGTTTTATCTGCCTCCACTCCTTTTGGTACCTTGTTGTTGAAATCAACAATATAAATTCAATGACTTTCTGAACTTCTGCTAGTGAAGACCTGATTGATGGTTCTAAGAGGGAATAGGTATGAACAGGCAGGAGCTGAACCTTTATTTTCAAGTAGCATCAAGCCAGACACAAATCAGTCAAATCAGAACTCGCAGTTATACAGACAGGAAGCTGTTTGTGGATAACAGGATGCTTCTGCATATCATTTTTTATCTTATATCAGGAGATGTAGGTGATTCCAGTCATCCTTGAATACAACTGTACAGAATGAAATATTTATCACTTTGTTTCAAAACGAATTAACCTTTCAAAAATATTTAAACTCTATCAAATATAATTTTTCCCTGATGCATGTGTAAGGGAAATAAGATTTCCCAGACATGTAAGTGCAAATAAATAAATAGAGCATTCTTTAAATGTCTAATAGGATACCACCTTGACTCATTCCTACCAGAAATAAATATTTCCTGGGTCTCTAATGCCACAACCTCAAGTCTAAGAAGCACGTGGAACAACTATTCAGATTTTGTCTTTTAGGAGCTTTAAGTGTCAGACTAGAGCTCTGAAACTCAAGTGACATCGTGATTATCTAGGGACTTACCTCTGAGTCATGAGAAATAAGTTCTCAACAGCAGAGTTTTGTTTTGCCAGACTAAAAGATGAAGAGTTAATACATAATATATCCATGAGTGTTCTAGGTTGGAATGTTATTTGATTAAACTATTCAGGTTTAGAAATCAGTTTTCATAACCTCACAAGGTCTGATCGTTTATAAGGGGTTTCTTTTTAGAGTCTGTAGTCACATACCAACAAAATTAATTTTTTCTTGTAGGAACATTGACTAAGTAAAATGATAGGGTTGGTTTATGTGTGGGTGACCTTCTTCCTTTTAAGCTGCAGCTGTTACTAGTACAAAACTGCCTCTGAAACAGAAACATGGATGCCTACCCAAAACAGGGCTGCATGCTGCCACTTGTGGATGTGTCCTAGAGGGGGTTATGAAAAAGGATTCTCAAGGCCCACAATTCTTATTTTAGTAAATTCTTTCATCTGTTATATTTTGCAGTTTAAATCAGAAGATGCTGTTGCTTGTCTAAGACAAAATGATGCATTATGTTGAAGTGGAGAAATCCACACAGTGACAGGGATACAGTAAAAGCACAGGCTTCCATTTAATAACAGGGATACCACATGTAGAATCCCGAAGGTTTACGAAACGGTGTGGGTGGAATCAGGCCTTTCCCTGGATGTGGAGACCTGTTTACAGATGTACTCCAGTAGAATGGGAAATATCGCTGGGCTTGATCAAAACACCATTCGGGGGTCGCGGCTGTTACTATGGACGGTGTGGCAGGCCCTGGGGTTTCCACCAAACTCGGGATCAGGCCTGGGCCTGGAAGCGAGGATTTATTCCCGGAGCGACGGCCCTTACTTGCGCACAGCGCTCTACGAGCGGCTCGGCGTCCCCTCCACGGCCACCCAGGCGCAGATCAAGGCAGCTGACTACCGGCAGCGCTTCCTCTACCACCCGGACCGCAACTCCGGGAGCGCCGAGGCTGCCGAGCGCTTCACGCACATCTCCCAGGCCTACATGGTGCTGGGCACTGCCACCCAGCGTCGCAGGGAGGACCGCGGCCTGCTCAGCGATGAGGACCTGCGCGGCCCCGGGGTCCAGTCCTCCAAGACGCTCGCCGCTGACCCCGACTTGCCCCGCAGCCAGCCTCCCGCCTCTCGGACCCAGGGCCGCGCTCAGGCCTCGTCGGGAGCCAACCGCACCACGCTCGACTTTGACGCCTTCTACCAGGCTCACTATGGCGAGCAGCTGGAGCGCGAGCGGCGCCTGAGCGCCCGGCGGGAGGCCCTTCGCCAGCAGCAGGAGGACCGGGCCAAGAAGGGCTTACGCTGGGAGGGGAGCCGAGAGATGGCTTTCGTCTTGGTTCTGTGCTGTTTTCATCATCCTGGGCTTTCGTTTTTAATCAGAGAGCGGAGGGAAGCAGAGCAGCCCCCCGCCCCCAAGAATTGGCCTTTCCTGTCACCTTGAACCCGTTGCCTTCCACTGTCTACCGTTGTCTACCTCTGCTGGGATCCGAAGGAACTGCTCTCCCCTTCCCCTTCCCCACCGGGCCAGCTTAGCCATTGACCAGCACATCCCTACCGCTCTGGTCCAGAAAAGGTTTTTCCATGCCCAAGAAAAAGGCCCCCATTGAGGAGTCCCGAAAGCCCGAGAGGGAGGGGTTTCCTGGAGGCCCTGGGGTGCCTGCTTCCAGATATTGTCAATTTCTAGAACACTTGCTGTGGCTTTCCTGTAAAGCACCGAGCAACACTCGTCTGTTCCTGTAACCTTGAAACGTGCAACGTTACTAATTGTGACTGCCAAAAGAAAAATTCTGGGGTTATAAGACACTTGTCTTTCTGTGAGTTCCCCAAGCCACAGGTGAGATGCAGTGTAGGGTAAGGATGTGATCTGTGGGAACATGGCCATTCTTTGGTGGTCAGACCCCCACTCCCCTTGTGTTGGCGGTGAGTGTGAGTGGGAAAGAAAGCAAGGTCATGAGCATAAGGAATGAGCCTTCCTGTGCCCATGCTTATCTAATGTATGACCTCAGAGAAGTTACTCTGTGGGCATGATGGCAGAGGAGCAAATCGTTGGCTCTCTTTCGGTCTGTCACACTTGATTATTCATGTTCTAATAGGCTCAGTGATTAAAGTATGATGCCAGGGACTTCCCTGGCGGTCCAGTGGTTAAGACTCTGTGCTTCCACTGCAGGGGGCATAGGTTCCATCCCTGGTTGGAGAACTAAGATCCCACATGCTGCAGCGGTGAGGAAAAAAAAAAAAAAAAAAATATATATATATAGTGCCAATAGAGTCAGGTTTGTCCTTGGGACAGTGTGCCTAGCACCTGGTCATCCATTGACCAGCCAGCCCCATTGCTAACTGTGCAGCTCCTCCCTTCCCAGAAATAGAACAACAGACTGGGAGTGTGAGTCACCTGAGGGTGGCCCAGCCTCCTGTTTCACTGGCAGTGCTTATTGCAGGCCCTACAAGCCAAGTCCTTGAAACATGGCTACTTAACGCTGTGGGAATTGGGGGAGTTTGAGTAGACTGGACTTTTGAGTGACAGGAGGCACAGGATGGCAACACGCTTCCTTATTCAGAGCTGGCTGAGGGGTTTTTTTGGGTATCTTTCCCCTCTTTTCCTAATTGTTGCAGTGGGTTATCACTTGGCTAGAGCTGTGGTAACCCAGTTCTCTTAACCATGAATCACTGCACGTGGGGTGTGGCTTAGCTGTGAGATGGTAGGTACTCAAGTGTGTATGCACTGTTGAGTGTAAAGCTGTGGGGTAGGAAAACCTTTGCAGGAGATCTTCTACAAGGGTAAGGGCCTAAGTAGGTTCTAAACAAAGCCAGAGGTGCTTTGCAATATTAACACCAGTTCCTGCACGCAATCTTTTGTGTGCGATCCTTGGATAAATTGGGATAAACCCATAGCTAGTGCAACTTGGTCTTGGGAACCATTCTGTTTTCTCTAGCCTTGGAGGTTGGGGGCAAACTCTTAGTCATGGCTTTGCAGTGACCATATGATTCAGTAGTAGAGATTTAAGCCCACTCTTGTTCAGACATGCTGGGCTCACAGAACCTTGGTTTGGGGGGAACGGCATATGTACTTTAAAAAAGAACATTTAATGTTATTATGTTTCATATTTGGAAAACGAGGGAAAGTCTGTTCTTTTCAAAACACAAACTACAGGAAGTGAAGCTTAGTAAAATGTACAGAGGCTGGTGATTCTCAAGCAAGGAGTTGGGGCATAACAGAGTGTCCCTGAGGCAAGATTCTATCAAAGTTTCCATCAAATGGGGTTGGGGTTCTTTTGGGTTTTGCTTGTAAAAGCACTAGTGGTCTGTGATATCTGGGATCTTTCTCATGGGCTCTTTGACATAGATCTCTCAAGTTTGTTTTCTCTCAGTGAGGATCAGAGCCAAGCACATTCCTTTGGGCCCCAGAACATGGAGGTAGACCAAGAAGGTTTGCGGTGGTGGGGTCCGAACTCTGTGAAACTTCTGGAACATTCCATGCAACTCCAAACAGCATAGTCAATAAAATTTATTAACCATCCAAAAAAAAAACCACTTGAGAAAGGCTGACCAACTTGGATGGGCTTTTAATCTTCATTTTAAAAACTACATTAGTATCAAGTTTGTTTTTCCTATTTCTTCATTGGAAAGTTGATTTAATTATTACATTGCCATTTTGCACTTCACTTGGACTGTGTACCCTTTGTGAATAAATGTGCATTTTATTAAGTTTTAACATATTACAGGATTTATGTTGAGTTTTAGAAAATGTTATAGAAAAATTGGCCAAGTAAAACAATTATCAGGTCATCATTGCAAAGCACAAGATGGTCATGCAAATAATGTCTCATAGGTGATGGTCAATGCACTTAGCTTGAGTCCTCCCTAGACCACAAGCAGGTGTCTTCCTGTTTGAGAGGGGAGGGCATTGGACATGTGGTTCATCCCCCACAGTCCTTGGAATGGGGCTCATGAAAATTGCTTGGAAAGGCTGTGTGACAGGATCCCCATGCTGATTCTGGGTATGTTTTTCTTTTGGTTGATTTTGGGGTTTTTTTTTTGTTGTTGTTGTTGTTCATATGAAATATTGAAAAGAAATGGTTAGAAATGTCCATCAGTTTATAATGTACACCATTCTATAACAATTCAGTACACGTACTTGTCTTATCCCAGACTTATAAGAGTGTTTTTAAGGACTTCCACAGAAGAGGATTCCAGTTTTCATAAGCAATTTATTTTACTATTCATCTTCATGAAGCTCATGATACTATCTGACATATAATATTTAAAACAAAAATTATTTCCACATCCTTGAGATGTAACCTGGGTGATAATGAGGAATTATTTATTTATACTCCTATAAAAATGGATGAATTTTAAAATGATTTTTAAGAACTCATTTAGCTTTCAGCTACCTAAGTTAAATAACCCTAGTCACTTTAGGATCCTCATTTTAAAAATAATTAATTTTAATTAAAAGTCTAACAATGAATACACATTTTTGTAATACAAAATTAAAAGCATTACATATAAGGTTAATATCTGCTTTGTTCATCACCCCCAGTCTCCCAGAGGTAGTCCTTCTCAGGATTCATGTATATCTACATAGCCCTAGAAGGTATATATGTATATGTGTATATATAGATGTATGTGTTTTATATATATATATATATATATATATAAATCTCATATATATATATATGAATCTCATATATATATATGAGATTTTTGTCAGTTGTTGAGTATAACTACTCAAGTATTCATTCCAGAACTGGGAAATAATCCCAGAATGGGTTCAGGGATCTTCTGGACCCACTGTGACATGGACCTCAGTCCAAACTCCACTGATCACTTGACCTCCACAAGCAAACCCCTACTCTGACTGTTGGACCACAGTGATGTTTTAGGTCTGTAAGAATTAGTATCAAGTCCGAGCTGATGCATAGTAATCCTTGAAAAGTTTGTTTCCCTTCCCTAATGCACAGTCATCCTGGTAAAAGGCCATAGGTCCTTTCAGGAAGGCTGGAGAAAGATTAGCAGTATAAATTTTTGTCATTGTAGCAGGGTACTTCCTCAAGGAGACCCAGCCCTGCTTCATTCAAGGGGTTCTGAATCTGTGGCTATTCACTTATAGCAACTATCTAATTTTCTTAATCTAAAATATGAAGATTTATCCTATTATTTTTTTAAAGATTTATTTATTTATTTTTATTTATTTTTGGCTGCGTCAGGTCTTAGTTGCAGCAGGTGGGATCTTCATGGAGGCATGTGGCATCTTTCCTTGTGGCATGCAGTCTTCTCTCTAGATGTGGCATGTGGGTTTTTCACTCTCTAGTTGTGGCGCCTAGGCTCCAGAGTGTGTGGGCTCTGTAGTTTGCGGCATGCAGGCTCTCTAGTTGAGGCTCATGAGCCCAGTAGTTGCATTCTGAGGGCTTAGTTGCGGGACATAACTAAGGGCATATTCTTTACCACTGGACCACCAGGGAAGTCCCTACCCTATTATTTTTTAACTGTCCTGTAGTATTAAATAGCAATTCTCCTTGTAACAAACATTTTTATTATTCCCAAGGCTTTTAATGCTCTTATAATGTACAATAATGCACATTTCCTCTTGAACATATGCAAGTGTTCCTCTTGGTTAAAGCCTAGGAAATAAAATATTGAAACATAGGGTAAATATGTGTGTATATATATATATATATATATTTCCAATATTGCATCCAAAATGCATCACCACCAGCACTCTAGAAAACCATTTTCTTACCATTCTTGGCAATGTGATGTTCACTGTTCATGGAAAGAGCTAGTCCTTCCAAATTCCCAAGTATACACCTTCATGTTTGAGAAAGGAGGGTCATTTGGTGTACATTTGGTTCACCACCCTCTCTGTCCTTAGAAAGGGGCTCAAGAAGATTCCTTGGAATGACTGTGTGTTAGGCGTTCCCAAAGCATCCTCAGGTTTGGTGATTCACTAGAAGGCCTCGGGATTTTAAAAAGTTGTCACACATAATTATGATTTATGACAGTGAAAGGATACAGATTAAAATCAGCTAATGGGGCTTCCCTGGTGGCGCAGTGGTTGAGAGTCCGCCTGCCGATGCAGGGGACATGGGTTCATGCCCCGGTCCAGGAAAATCCCACATGCCGCGGAGTGATGGCCGCTGAGCCTGCGCGTCCGGAGCCTGTGCTCCGCAATGGGAGAGGCCACAACAGTGAGAGGCCCGCGTACCGCAAAAAAAAAAAAAATCAGCTAATGGGTAAGTTGCATGAGGTGATCAAGGCAGGAGAATCAAGGCAGAAGCTTTCAGGTGTCCTTTCTCAGTGGAGTCACATGGACATGCTTAATTCTCCCAGCAATGATCTGTGACAACACACACAAAGTGTTGCCAACCATGGAAGCTCAGTAGAGTCTTGGTGTTTAGGTTTTGTCCTGAGAGTCAGTCATGTAGACATGCAACGTCTACATGGGCTGACCTTAGCTACTCAGATGCCAGTCACAGAGACAAAAGCATGCATTCACCGTAAATCACATTGCTATCACAAATTATCTACGTAGTTGTACCTAGAATCTCAATGCCTCTAGGCATAAAAAAACACGCTTATCAGGTAGACTGTTCCAAGGACTCAACACTCACCTCCCAGGAGCCAGCCAACAGCCAGTCCTGAAGGCACTCTTTCTTGGGAATGTGCAAATTTGAGCAACACAAGTCTGCTGAGTTAACCCTTTCCTGCAGAGACTGACATCTACTTCTAAAAGTGGACATCACAGTAGTTATCTTACTTGCTGGCCTGCCCTTATTTACATCACTAGAGCAGATAAAGTCTTGAGCAGAGAGACTGGATGGTGGTATGGGCACACATCACACTCTCTAGCTCCCAATTCCTGGGTTGTATAAAAACTGAAGTCTACTTGTGCTTGTCCTACATTGGAGCCACGGTGAAAGGTGAGATTAGATGCAGTGGGCTTTTTGAGGAATGCCAAGCTGTTTTCCAAAGGAATTACAATATTTAAAATCCCCACAAATAATATATGAAGGTTCCAATTTCTCCACATCCTCACTAACCCTGTTTATTATAGCCATTCTAGTGGGTGTGAATGGTCACATTGTGTTTTTAATTTGCATTCCCTAACGAAGAATGATGTTGAGCAACTTTTTCCCGTGCTTGTTAGCATTTGAATATCTTCTTTTCAGAAATGTCTATTCAAATATTTACCCATTTTTAAATTGGGTTAATATCTATATCTTTATATTGTTGTGTTGTAAGAATTCTTTATATGTCCTGTATTACCGTCTCTTTTCAGATATTTGATTTACTGTCTGTCCTCAGTTCAATTACGGGACAGAGAACTCCCAAAGAGGCTTCCATTTGACTCTAGTGAGATACAGAATTGATTCTTACTGTCCACCCCCAAAAAGATTATGATGAAAAGAGAATTAAACTAGGAGCCAGAACACCTGATTAGCCTCTTATCTTTATCAGAAATGTTGTGAGACATTGGGCAAGCTCCATTTTAATCTCTTTGAATACTGCAGCCATGTAAAATGAGGGGGTTGAAATAGATATCTCTAACTTCTACTCCATATCTAGAATTCTATGATATTATGTTGATTACAGTCAAAGTATTTAAGTGTCCCTTGATAGCTTAAAACTGGAAGTTTAACCTTCAAACTAGAAACACATCTGATGTTGAAATTAGCTGATTTATTTTGAGAGAGCTTAGCTTTGATCTAATGCATAGATTTAGAACATCATGATGTGCTTTAAACACAATTTAAACATATAATGACAGTCTAAAGAGAGAATTACGGTAACATCCAAATTTTTAAAAAGAGCTTATCTTGCAGTTGTGTCTTTAATTAGCCTGAGTTTCAAGTAAAGTCCTTGCAAAAAATAGACTGCCATTTGTTTGTTTGCTTTGTTCCAAAGAGCCTCTACACAGAGCTTCAACTAACAGTTGTAATAGAGTATAGGTAAAACTTTAATTTATAACAAACATATGTTTTTTAACATTTATTGCAACTCATTATTAAACATTGATTTAAATGATTTAAAACTAAATTAAAATTTTTTGGTTTGCTTTAATAATAACTGGATAAAAACATAATCTGAAAGTTTTTTTAACTTTTTATTTTATATTGGAGTACAGTTGATAAAAAATGTTGTGTTAGTTTCAGGTGTACAGCAAAGTGATTCAGTTATACATACACATGTATCTATTCTTTTTCAAATTCTTTTCCCAATTAGGTTGTTACAGAATATTGAGCAGAGTTCCCTGTGCTATACAGTAGGTCCTTGTTGTTTTTCCATTTTAAATATAACAGTGTATTATATTTAAATATAACAGTCAATCCCAAACTCCCTAAGATTTTTTTATTTAAAATTATGATGGAAATCAATATAAATGCAAGGTTCACAAACCAAAAATTAGACTTACTTTCAATGTGGATTACACTTCTCTATTTTGTGGTGGCAAGCTTCCCATTAGCTTATATTTTAATTTTTTCTTTTTATTATGTTTCTGTGGATGTTGTGTTTAAATTGTTTATATCTTGCCCTCAACTTTAGTCAAGCTGACAAAAAAAAGGAATGTACCCAATAACCACTTGAAAACATTGATCTAAGGGTGAGAATTTAAAAGATTGTTTAAAATGGTGGTTCCAAGGCCTCAATCTGATTCACTCAATATAAAATCTATATGAAAGTAAAAAATAATTGAGATGTGAGAAACAATTAGCAATTAGCAATAAAGTTGACAAACAAACATTTAAAAATTTATAAAAGAGATATGTCAGCTTTCTGAGTTTAATTTGGCCTAGTTTAGGGCAGTTACAGAGGAATTTGTTGAAATATTAATTTTATGAACTGGTAGGAACCTCCTACTTTCTCTTTCAATTTCTCATTTCTCCTTTTTATTATTATTGTTTTCATCTTTAACGATGAAGAATTTTTGAAGAAGTTGATGTAACAGTGAAGTATATGACTAGGTTCCTGCATCCAAGGTGCTTAAGATCCACTTGGAAACTCAGAATATTTACCAAAAAAAAAAAGATTAAAAACAGAAATATACTCATTCCTCCTGTAGTGAACATCATAAAAATAGTTTCAGTTATGCAAATAGCATAGTCAGACACTAATGAGTAAATCATAGATCTTTTCTATAAGAAAAAAGGTACAGATATTTGAAATACATTTTTTTAATATTAAGAAAATAATGTTAGAACAGTTTTCTTGAATACAGATTTGCATATTTTTAGGTGAAAGAAATGAGGTTGAAAAGAAATTTAGGAAGATGAGTACATTTGGTCTTGTTTTGCATGGTAGGAATGGTGGAACTTTTGACAAACTTTTTATACAGTGGCTCATGCAAAAGCTAATGCTTTAGAAAGGTTCTTCTGGCAGCAGTGGGTAGGGCGTATTTAAGGGGGCAAGAAGACAGCTGAGGAGATCATTAAATTAGCCATATATGTATGAGTCTAGGTCACTCAGACTAGAAGAAGATAACAGCACTGGGAATGGAAAGGGGAAGATGAAAGAAGCAAACAGTGCGGGAATTTACTGAATGTAATAATTAAGCAGACTGGCAAAAATAGAGTCAGGAAAAATTGCAAGAATGTGAGCTGAAAAGTTAGGAAATGAAAGCTCCAGCAGGAGAAAATAAAGCTGTTTGTGGGAGAACCAAGTCTGGGGAAAATTTTGATGTCTTTGATCAACATTGGGAGTTGAGACAATGATCAGACACTCCATTGAAAACAGCTTTTATATGGGGCTGAACCAGAGAAATTTGGTAAATTTAGAAATCATTTCAGTGGAGTTTATAGCTGAAATCATTAGAAGATATGAAACCTCCAAGGGAAAAAATAAATGAAGAGCAGAGGGATAAAACATATGAGTCCTATGGCACAATTTCAACAATGACTGAAGTGAGAGGACCCAGGAAACAGAAGTGGTAAATAGAGAGTAGTGGATAGAACTGGAACCCTGTAATGACTGTGAAATCAGAGAACAATTTCAAGGAGAAGTCATACAGTTTGGAAAAATTAGGGGTGATGATCACGAAGAAAACCTTTACAGTTTACAAAAGGAGATCACTGGTTAACTTCAACTAGAGCACTTGTGAGAAGTCAGAACCTGCATCAGGGGATTAAGTCAAGAAATTAGCAGGGCTTCTCGGTTTCCCTGGTGGCGCAGTGGTCGAGAGTCCGCTTGCTGATGCAGGGGACACGGGTTCATGTCCCGGCCTGGGAAGATCCCAGAAAATCCCATTTGCCACGAGGAGGCTGGGCCCGTGAGCCATGGCCGCTGAGCCTGCGCGTTCGGAGCCTGCTCTTCACAACGAGAGAGGCCACAACAGTGAGAGGCCTGTGTACAGAAAAAAAAAAGAAATTAGGAAATGGAGGCACAGCAGAAGTGGAGTGTTCTTGACAATTTTATGGTGGAAGAGAAATTCATATAGGTTTCTATTTGGATTTAGGTAGAAATTGTTCAAAATTAGAATACATTGCACATTTCTTTTAGAAAACAATTTGGTTCAGCAATAAAACAGAAATAGGCAATGAACAATTCAGAGCCAGGAATTTCTAAGTAACTCATTATCTAAACTGGACTTATGACATATTTGGACTCTGTAACTATTCTTTGTACTATAATTATCCACCTGTGTACAGGTTGTGACTTCCCAAAACTTAAAGAGTAGGTAAACAAAACAATTGGCTTAAAAGTGTGTTGTAATTTGTGTTTACCAGCCAAAGAAGGGTACCTAGAGAAGACGAATAATCCAGGGAAAATGTATGTTTTAGGGGGACTGGACCTTCTGTGAATGAAAAAATGCTGCCTGCCATATCTGTTAACAAAGGATGTTGCAGCCATCAAGCCACTAAAGCCACCCCAGATGGTGAGCGCTGAGGGAACTCAGGGTGGAGAGAAATGGGCTGCCGGCTGCCAAGCCCTCAGTCACTGCAGCCACCCCAGAACGATGTACCCTGAGGGGCTTCAGGAAGGGGGAAACCAGGCCACTGACCCTAGGTAGTTAAGGTGCATATCAAAGGAATGATTTCAGATTTCCAGACTCTTGCAACTTCCCATACCTAGAAAAGTGTTAAATTCATTAACTTGAGGTATATGGTTTTCTTTCATTAACAGTACTATCTGGTCTTTCTTGCAAAAACTCCTATGTATCCTCGCTCCCCCCTTGCCTCTTCAGAGCAGTTCCTCAGAGCTATCTGTGAAGACCCCTCCCAGGCTTAAGTCCTCTGTTTTGTCTGCCAAATAAAACATAATTCTCAACTTTTAGGTTGTGCATATTTTTCAGTTGACACCTCCAAGAAAGAGCCCCTAAATTTTTCAAAGATGGGGGCAAAACCCTACCAGAGTCAGGCCTTTGTCAATAGGGAAAGTTGTAAGTGGTAAGATAAAAGGTGTTCTTTCTTTTTTTGCCTGCCCTTTGATGAGTGTATAATCTAAGATCTTAGTTTGTCCTCAAACCATACCAATGTTTCTAATCAAAATTCACTTAGGGGTGATTATTTAAAAATAAACTTTTGAATGATTTAAACACTGTCACCTATTATCATTTAGGAAAATGTATATATTTGTATTTTTTGTCTCATTAAACACTATTAGTTTTTGTGTTCTCCAGCCAAAAGTTTCACTGGAATGATGACAGTGAAGGAAACAGATGCCCAGATTAAATATGTTATGATATATTGCTCAATAGTGATAGCCAAGGCCACAAAGCCAATCAGTGACAGACGGAACTATTTTGTTAACTCTGTTCTAGATTCTAAACTATAAGCTTGATGCAAACTGAAAATAAGTCATAAAAAGTTTAAAGGGCTGTAAATACATGATATGTGTGGCAAATAAGATAAATGAGTTAAAATCTAAAGCATATTAATTTAAATTATGATGAAAATTAGTATAGAATACATGATCAAAAATATGTAAGAGAGAATTCTGGACATGACAGATTTCCCATGACAATTATTAATTTTTTAAACAATTGATCTCATTCATTCAAAATCACTTGTGCAATTAGCAAGTACAAATGATTTGTTTATATCTTTGTTTAAAATTTTCTTAATCGACAGATTAAAAAATAAGCTCACCTTTATCCTACATTATCTTACCATTACATAAGGCTGAAAAATACTTATATAGCCTGGTATTTGAAATTTACTTTCACTTACACTAGAAGAGTTACATCAATACACATTTATCACCTTACTGTGGTAATAAAAGCCCAAATATTTTACTTCTTGTTTTCAAAATGGCAGAGTAGAATTTTCAGAAATTTGAATCCAGGAAACATCCTCATAAATTTTAGTTGAGTTGACTTTGTTTAAATAACTATTAGGTTATTTTAATAGGAATAGTTCATTTCTTCTACCATGCTTTTTTCTTTCCCTTATTTTCTCCTTTAGCTATTTCCCTTGTACCTATGGTAGTTTGGGTTTTATACAATTCTCAGTCAGTTTCTGCTACCTTGAGCAATGAATTATGAATTCTGAAGTAGATCTAAAACAACAGACAGAATTGTTAAGTATGGAGGTAAAAGGTTTGGTGATATAAAGATATTAGCATATTTGAACTTAGTACTGCCTATGATCCCTCTTTAGGAAGAAAGAACGAGGCACCTAAAGGGCATGATGTTAAGAGTAATTCAGGAAATGTAAAAAAAAAAAAAAAGTAAAGTCAAGAAAAGAAATGCTTGAGAAGTTATAGCAAGAAGATAAAATAATAAGAATGATTCTAGGTTGTGTCATCCATCACAGATGCCAAAGTAATATAACCTGTGAATGGCTATTGTCAACATATGGTAATGTGTAGACTGATGCTAATTAGACAAGTTTTACTCCACACATAGTCTGGCTTTTGCAGTTCTTGGTAGTCATAAACATAAGGAGTTA
>NW_006796449.1:373559-406452 GCF_000442215.2 Lipotes vexillifer | reverse complement strand
CCTGCTGAGCCAGGAAGAAGATAATGGTTTAGAGATTAAAGTTTAAAATGCTAACTAGGAGACATATACAAAAGAGCTAACATGGATCAATTTTTTAGAGGAAGGATATGCTTGTATTAGTTTAAAGATAGAATAGAAAGCAGTGATGCTATTTATAACTTCATTTGGTTATTTACTAAACAACAGAAACTTTTGAACTTTTCCCAGGTGGAATGGATTTATCTATCCTCTCTTTTTTTGCTGAGAAAAGCATTCCCACAAGATAGAAGAGGATATGTATATATATATATATATATATATATATATATATATATATATATACACACACACATATATACACATGTATATATATACATGTATATATATACGTGTATATATATACGTGTATTTAAAAGGAGGATGACAAATAAAAATATTTTATGGAAATGGAGAAAATCTCAGTCTTGTCACTTCTTCAAAAGACAAATTGTTCAAATCACCATTAGCCACAACTCTACTAAATTTCACCACAGGATCCCTGCCCTTGCATTCTTGACCTGTTCCTTTGAGACAACATAAAAGGGAAACTTTACAAGAGGACTGTAAACCATGAGGTCCTGTAGGTATTTTAAGTTACTATACATATGTATTTTGAGTATAACTTTTTCAGCTGAATAATGTATTTATTGTTTTTTTTCACTTTACAACTAATATTTATCCCCTACTCAGACAAATAGATCTGAAAAGTAAGAAGTGAGAAGTGAAATATAGTGAAATTGCCTAATATACACACAGTGATGATTGCTGTCTGTAAATTTTTATAACTGAAATATTTCTCCTGGATGTGACATTGATAAGGTTCATGTGGACACCCACAAAACAAGCTACAACTGTTTTGTCTTTATGCAGTTTATAATATACCCTTCCAGAAATGAAGCTTTATTTTATCTCTTAAGTAAAACTCTATAAATTATCCTAGGAAACTGAGTCTCAGAAAATTTTAACTAATTTCTTTAAGGTCACAAGGTTAATTAGTGTGAGAGATGAACCCAAATTTCTAGGTTTTCTGGTTCATTCCTCTTCAGTTTCTATTATATTATCCATGGAACACTGAATTTACAAAGGACAAGAGCAAAAACAAAGGTGCAGCCAGGTAAAAGATACAAAAATTGTAATATTGACTTGTTTGTCTTCTGGAAGAGTAGAGAATGATGACCTTCATTCTAGATTGCATCTAACTTGACCTTGAATTGTATAACCCTCCATTTTTCCCCCTGTTGACATTAGCACTATTCTACACGTGATTAGTCATTTATTTGTTACTAGATGCCCAGTGGCTGGAAATGGAACCTGGTGCATAGTAGATATCAGTAAATATTTACAGAATAAATAAATTGTGTTTTGTATGTGCAAAACTAATATTTTTAACACACTTACTGAACTGAAGTTTCAAGCCTTGAAATTGAACCATCCATACTGACAAATTGTTAGCTAAGCACAATTTGAATCACTTTAGTGTTGCTTTATAACTGTCACTCTTTGGGAATCTATTAATGGGATACATTAGGGTGTCAAACATCCTGTTCAAACAGTAAATAAGAAACTGAAAAATGTCACGTTTTTTCTGGCTGCAGTACAATTAAATACTTGTGTTAAGCATGGAACATTTTTTGCCTGACAGGAAAACACTTGCCTGCCCATTCTCTCACACTAAGCAAATGTTAACTAAATATTAAAGAACCAAAAGTAACTAGGTAGTATGCCATTTATATCCTTTTAATCTATTGTTATCTTGTTCTATTGCATAGCTATTCACTATTTTACTCAATATCTTGTAGATTATAAGTTGTACTTAAAAAATGCCCTCGAGTATATCTCATTTTCATATGTACTTTGATAGATTCTCTGCTACAGTTATGCTTGTTATTTCAAGTAGAATGCATATGTTATTGATGAAAATACAATTGACCTCTTTTAAAAGCATGTATCACGGTAGTTAAAGTTTATGATAGAATGTGTGATGAGTTGGTCTTGATTCAATCACTCCTGAATAGCGATATAAATTTCTAATAGGAAATTTATGCATGGGACTTAGACATGTTCCACAGGATGTCTGGTTGTGGGGTGAATGGAAGGACGAAGTGTGTGTTCTCTCTTTCACTGGGGAAATGTTTCTCCCACCAAGGTCCTTGACACTCACAGACTGCTTTTCCCTCCATGTTGGTGTCCATTAATCTTACCGCCTCCTGCCCAGCTGAGTCAGCCCTTCCAGATTTAGCGCTCTGTCTCCACAACACGCAAATGGCTCTTTAGTTGTCAGATCTTGCCCAAGAGGAATAGCCAGCACAGTGGGAAAGGATTAGGCCTTATACATTCACAGTTCAGAAGGACATTAATACTGTTGGTCAAAATAAATAAACTTCTTTGGCTATTCGTTATCACTTAGATAGTCTTGATGGTGAGAATGATGTGAATAATTCTCCAGCAAAAATTAAAATTTTGATTCCTCAAAAAAGAAACATAAATAAATAAAGATGTCCATTCATTATCCTCTGGTAAAATAAACTCTCCCAAACTACATAAGCACCTCTGAGCTTCAGGTATGGTTAGTTCATTCACTTTTTGAATATTTGGGGATACTTATTCTATTTTTGGTTAATAACTTATTTCTCTTTTTCCTGGGGGAAACCTGAGCAGTCTTTAGGATGGTCATTGATTTCATGCAGAAATAAAAGATCATGATAAATCACCTACTACATCTCGCTAAAGAAACACAAACATTTTTTGAAAAGTTACAGATTTCTAGATAAGCTAAGTTCCAGATAGTTCACGTATATTTGCACATATCTGAAAACAACAAAGTTTTCTAAGTGCATACTTTCCCCAGATTGCCAGGTTAGTTGATCCCGGGCTTAAGGCCAGATCCTTTAAAATCTGTGCTACAGTCTTGATTATAAGCAACTGCTAAATATTAAAGATACATAACTATAAGAGTACATCATATGACAGACAGGATAAAGCAACAGATACATTCAGATGAATGACATTTTCTCAGTGTTTGCTGTGTATTTCCCTCTTAAACGGAGTTCGTTACAGATTCCATCTATAGTCCTTGACTGTTTCTTAGGTCGATAAACTTTAAAACCTTTGAAAGCAGATAACATACCTTGTTCATAAGTTTATAAATACAGTGGCATCTCACACAAACAAAACTGTAACAGTGTTTCTTGAATTTAGTGATGGGAAAGCCTAGTCTCCGGCTTTATGGTTGTGAATGTATGCACAGTGACCTTAGCCAGCCATTCCCAAACTTCAGTGTGAGGAAACTTTGCAAAGTGCTTGTGCAAAATTTATTTTCAGGGGCCCCATATACAGGTTTTCTTGTTTAGTAAGCCTGCATGTGGCTTCAGAACCTGAATTGATACCAGACACCTGACACTGATACCGGTGTTTACTGGAGAATAGTTTGGAAACTACTATCTTTTAACACTTATAGCATGTTGCCCTCCATGAGTCCACCAGTGTATTCTATTGGGAAGCTAATTTTTATAACAATGCTCTCTTAGACTGCCCGTAGCTCCCATCGTGCTACATGTACCCATGTTTCTGCGTGGAATGAGGCAAATTGCCTGTGAGCAGGATACACAGCTCATTGACAACTAGTAATAGTGGAAGGTCAACACTAATGACTGTCCCTCATTTGCATGAGGAATTTTGAAAGATGGAGACTAAAGTGTTTGTGGCTTTTTCTGCCATCAAACTACCTGGCTGACAGCAGGGTGTCACTGCTCATCAATGCTGATAGTGTGTAAGTTGGTACCCATGCAATTAAAGAGAAGTGAAATATTGCCTCAGAGAGTTACTTTCCCGGGAGTAATTACTATAAGTGTCAACAAGGCTGGAAAAAAAGAAGGTTGTGAATGCTGAAAGGGTGGGTTCTGATGATCACCAAAATCTCTGTCCCACCTATCAGTTTACTTGTTTGTCACTGATGATAAGAGCTTGAGAAGACTCAGAAAGCAGACAGTACTTAGGTTGTTAAGAACAAAATCCCCATTCCTTATTCCATGGATTCCTGAGACATTGCTAGTATGAAGTTACTGTTCTGAAATATAATGTTCCTGGGTAGATTTCAAGAGCCAATAGAAAGGATTAATGACAGGAGGAATCATTAGAAAAGAGTTGGACAAGAACTTTGGGAGAAAACAGAGGAATTGGAGTCCCCATTTTCTGGGGCCAGAATATTTGGAGCACCTGGGGTTTTAGTTTATGCCTCCATAGAGATTTGTCAACTTCCTTCACAAATTTGAAACTTCTCTCAGTCTTTCCTCTTTGCTCTCCTGGCTTCGGGTTCTCATGCTGACTACATGCCTCCCACACAGAAAAACTAGTACACTCCGATTGCCCTAAACTTTTCCTCATTGCCACTGCCATCAAATAGCAGTTTGGAGCCCTCTCTCGGAGATGGAACATATTTGAACCCTTGAAATGAAGGCTAGGCTGGTGTAGAGGCCTTTTCATCTGGTTTATATAGCTCAGAGTTCACCACCATCATCAACACTGATCACTTCAGAGTTCTGTAGTTCTGTTCTGTGTTAACCCTCTCAGACCCCTATAGCCTCTGGGAGACCTGACCCCTACTTTGAGACACATTGAACTGGAAATAATAACTCCCATATGGGAGCAGAATACTTCAGCCCCAAGAGCTTATCAAGCTTTGTTTTTTTTATGACTGCTAAGAAAAGGAGTGTGTATTGGAAGTAATTCTCTCAGCTTATAGCTATTTTGATAGGGGGGGTCTATATTTAATAAAGGTTAAATCCATTGAAACTGAGTCAAAGGCACTTTTCATGGCCAACAATTTCACCTACTTTAGAAGCCCGTCTCTTCCCACTCTCCCCAGGTCTACTCAAAGCGGGAAATGGGCGACCTTGCTTTGTTTAATAGGCAAATGGCCCTTCCCCCACAGAATGTGAATAAGTATTTTCAATCTGAACTTGTACATCACTCTTATATGTCTCTCTTCTTCACGAAAAAGAAAGCTCTTTCGGTAATTGCAAGACTTAATTAGCCAGTGTTCATACAAAGGCTTCTTTTGTTCACCTATCAACAGGCTGCTTTCATTGATGGTTCTCTGACTCTCTGAAGACTATTCTTTTACTAAGTTTTACACAGACTTCTGTTTTCAGCTTCGGAGTCCTATGATATAAGTGCTCTGCATTCCAGCCCCCAGTGTCTTTTTCTCTGCCTCATCCTGATTACAGATCACTCCTTCCACTGCTGATTGCGATCCAATCACCTTCACAGTCTGCCAATTCCTTGTTTTTAATGGGACAGAAACAAATTTTCAGAACAGCCGTGATGCTGTGGTGGTAATAATGATCCACTAAAGAGTTGGTTTCCTTCTAGCTCCATTTTCCCATCTTCACGTAAGAGCTATGGCAACAGCAGGGAATGGTGGCAGGGAAGCACGAACACCTGAAAAATACCAGAAAAAAGATGTACTGGTAACTACACTATACAAATTTAAGCTATATTTCTTTTATAATTGAAAGGGGAAAAAACACATATCAGTCCACAGAATTTTTTAAAAAGCTTAGATCCTTTATTAGCTAATTTATAGCAATCACATTCTTAACATTACCAGATATTATTCTATTTGAAATTACCTCCTTTCTCTCCTCTGAGTATGTAAATCGTTCTGCAACATTTTGTGACACTTTTTATGTTGACATTTAAAAGGTTTCTGTCCTAGAGATTACTGTTTTCCTTCCAGGGTAAGCTTAAAACTTACATACCTTTGGAGCCTGACATCTACATACTCATATCTATATTAATTCTGCTACTAACATTAAAAAAATAAATTCTTGGAACCTCATTCGCTAGAGAAGAGGAAGTTCCTCACTGCCTGGGATAGTAATCCCTCCAGAAAAGGTTCTTATTATCGTGACCATTTCTATCCTGTGGCAAGTGATGCTTGTAATTTATATTCTTAAATCTGCATATCTATGATATTCAAAAGTATGGATTTCCATGTAAAATAGAAAGCTTTTGAAATCATTAATTGCTTCTATAAAGCTTTCTGTTAAATCTATTAAACATAAATATGAGTTTATGTTACCAAGACATTTTAGTTTGAAAGATAATACAAGGCTCAGAGAAAGATTTTTTAAAATCATAAGCACTTTATTACAATAAGTATGCACTCAGTAATCTTGAGTTGTCATCAAACACTCCTAAGTCAGTCAAGGTAGTTTTCACCTGCTTCAGAAGAGAACACTGTACCACTCTTTTGAAGTTTGCTAATGGAATACCAGTTCTGACACTTTCATGAGTGTTAGGCTGCAAAAGCATTTCATTTGGAATTGAATAATATTAAAGCGAGTTGTGTGTATATGTATATATATATATATATATATATGTTTGTGCTTTTCTGCTATAGTTCTGATTTTGATATGCTAGTCCATTGTTCTTTCCAAGATGGAAAAGCATAGTAAGCTCTCCTCAATTAACTGGACAGAGAAACTCCATTCAGGAAAACTCTTTTAGTGGTTTCTCATGAAATTAGTGTTCTATGGTGCACACTTTATCCTAATTCACCATTGCTTTTTCTTAGACTTTCAAGGTTGTCTATAACTTTTAGCCATTCAGCATCACTTTTATCAAATATCAGAAACAAAGCAAAATGGATTTTAACTTTTCTAATGAAAGAACTTTTTATAATTCTCAGAAGAGGTTTAATTTCACTACACTACCTCATCATGCTTTATGTGCTGCATATCCCTACATTTTTTTTCCCTACCACAACTGCAAGAACACACTGTATATCTCTTGTTTATCATAAATTTGCCAGTATGACCACTTTTTGAAAGACGCATCCTTTCTTCAGTTCAGGGGGAAGTCATTTCCTTGATTTGCAGATCTTTCTGCAGAGATAGATTTTGTTTACTGATTAACTTATTTGTACGTACAACTTGTCCCCTTTTATAGCCACCCATCTATACTTAATTTCTTCTTTTATAGTCTGGCCTGTGATATCAACTGAACTCTATAAAGTTAGTTGGAGTATGCACTCTTCCAGTTTATTGCAGAATGTACTTGTTAAAATAATATTTAAATAAAACATGAAGAGTTAAATATTTCTTTCTATCATCATGAAAGTGATAGAGTCTCAGGAAGAAATAAATCACCCACAACTTACAGTAAACAAATTGGTAACAGTGTTCGGTATTTAGTTCCAGACATTTTTCTATCAAGGTTAAATCTAGTTTTCACACAGACCCATTTGTGATGATTGGCTCTACATATAAACCTCTTAAACTCTCAACTTTGTTGATATCCTCTCCATTTTTTTCAATAATAAACATTTGAATATCACCCATCGGGGAGAAAAACATGCCATGTGGTATGGAGAGAGAGAGGACACATCAATACCCTGACCTCAAAAGACCTTCAGTACAATCCAATAATGAAGGCAGAAATCCTCTCGAATATAATAAACAATATAAGGAAGCTTACGATACATGTAAGAGGAATAATAACAAAGTGAGAACACTGAACATGGGGTGGTCAGGGAAAGATCATGCTATGTTAAACCATATAAAAAGCAGAGTTTAAACATTTATAAAAAATTACAGCAAAGGAAGAAGCAATGAGTTTGATTACACACTACACATGAATGAATTTAGGGCATTTTAAGAGGGAAAATTTGAAGCCTACTTTCCTATTTTTCGAAGTCTGTTTAAACAGTCATTTGTTTTAAAAGTGAATAAGGTTGTATGAACATTTAATTGTTTTAGTTGGATTTGAGCTCTTTCTCGCATGTACTCTGCCACTGGTGAGATACAGCTCTACAATTAAGTTAAAAGTTAATTTTCCTTTCTATCTTGGAAATGTTTGCAAACTTTTTGTTTAACCTAAGAGTTTTATCACTCTATTGTGCCTATAAACAAGATGCAAAAGAACCTCCCTTTCATTTGCCATAGTCCGCTGTCACTGACTGAGTTGATTTGACATGATGAAAATACATTCTTATTACATTAAAATTTACTTTAAATAAGACAAACATATCTGCGTTTTAAATTCACTAAGTAATTTAGAGAAAATATTGGACTTATGCTATTTGGAAAACAAAAATATTCAGTAAGAACAGGATAGCCTTTGATTATATTTGATTGGGGTTAACAAAAAGAAAACTTGATCTTGGGTATAGAAATGTCACCAAGGGGACATTTTTATCAGGCTGACACTGTCATCTGTCTCTTAATTTTGTTTCATGAAACTCAGCAAGGTTATTATTTAAACCTGCTATGTTGAAAGGCAAATAGTTAAATTTGAAAAACAGTTATTTTACTGTGGATTTTGACATCCTTGATTTTTGGCTCCTTTATCCCCCTCTCTTGTTCATATTCTATAAAAAAGCATTCCATCTGTTCATAACTGCAAACAGATTCTAATTTAGTCCTATTTCTTCAAACTTGAGTATATCACATTCTTTTTCAGTGTACCATTTACTTCTCCCAGCTACTGGGGGTGTCAGGACCTTTATACTCTGCATTTTTACCCTGCTCTCAGAATAAATCTGAAAATTTTGTTATGACTTATAGCAGTCCTTCCACTAGAGGGTATTTAACCTAAATTAATAATTTTCAAGTATAGGGGATGAAGGTCAGTTTTTGATTGTAGAACCTTCCCAACATCCGTAAAACCACTCCATATATAGAGTTACTTACCTTACATAAGGCCAATCCAGCAAGAGATTCAGAATGAATTTAGCTTTTTATTGAACAAATGTAAATATTATATCACACAGCTCCTGATTAACACTAGTATAGAACTAAGGCAAAGTGTAGACACAAAAATTCATTCTAAACCTAAATATGAATATACTTATTAAGGTGACAACCAAATGTTAACTATAAGTATCCATGAGAAATAAAATATTTTATTGAAAGTATCTACAGAATAATTTTAGGATGCAATTCTAAGCAACAACTAGTATCAATGAGGCCATGTTTCCTTAGATATAGAAACTATTCCGACAGCATCCTAAATTCCTAAATATCATTAATTTTCTTGGAAAACAGAAAAAAGCTCACAGAAACAAAAACACAACTCTGTGGCTATATATTTGGGCAAGGCAGAGAAAAAAGACTAAAATGATGCAGAATCAGTAAACGTAGTAGTGAAATATCCAATAAGATATGACAGTGACTACCTATAACTGCATAATATTCTATGAACATATTTAAAATTTATCATGTGTTTTTCACACTTATCATTCCCTGCAAAATTCTTCATTTGAGTTAAATAATAAAAATACTATCCTTCTTATTTTTCTATAAATTTAGAGCCTTTCAGGGTATTAACAAGAAGATGTGAGAGAGGCAGTATCAAATTGAATGAGATTTAGTTTTCATGACACCAATTTAACATACTTTTTTAACTTGGAAAAAAATTAAAAGTGGCCTAATCCAAAACCTTGCCTGATATCTGTGCTGTGCTGTGCACAATTGGCTATTGATTCTCACAATAGTCTTTCTATGAAACTTGTGTGGTCCCTCTTAGGAAGTCAAACAGTGAGATAATGACAATAGCACTTACTATAAAAATCACATTTTTGATCCCTCTGTTTGCTGCCTCCAATTTGTGGTTTAGGTTTCCCTCTATTAAGAAAAACAGGCTGATGTAAAATCACATCCTAGACAATACAGTCTGAGCTCCTCCTATTTTCCACGGAACCATTGGTCACCACACACATTGCTGTCAAACTGTTCTGCTTCTCATCAGCTGCACACTGCATAGGAGAACAGGAGGCAGGTCATGCGTTAATTCGGAGGACAGACTTTTTAAAGTCCATTCTGAGAAATATAGGTGCCAAGTATTAGCTCATGTAATAAAGTTATTTAAGGAGAAAGGGCAGGGGTGGAAGAATGACAAATAGAATTTTTAATGTCTTTGGACTAGGATATTGAGAGAAATTTGTTTTCAGGATGGCACAAAGGTTAAAGTGAAATTCTTCCCTGAAGGAGAGAAAGGCTGAACTATGGGTCCATTTAGAATTGACGGCTTTAGAAAAAAATCCAGATATATAAAATTCCTCATGTGGATTTGACTAAATAGCTCTGTTTTTCTGAAATAATTACAGGCTAATAAAGGTACTAAATTTATAGAAAAGACATTAATCTGGTATGACAGAAATAATAAACAGTGTAAACCTGCAGTACATTGAAAGTTCCCATAGCAAATTGATCTTTTAATATTGTTAGTTACGTATGAAAAGTGCAATAAGTAGAAATTTTCCCTATTTGAATAAATTGGCTTGTGCTGAATATTGCTTAACGCAAAGTCAAGACACTATGCAAAAAAGTTGTTTTAAAATATCTTATTTATGATTATAGAATAGTATGAAAGTGAAAATGGATTAAAAGACTATACAAATGATTAAAAGAACATATAAATTTACTGATTTTGTGTTTATATCACAAGTATATTTGAATATATACAAGATACAACAGGAAGACTATTTGTAAACACCTTTAAAAGCAGTTATCTCTTGATGATAAAATTGGTAACTTTTAGTTTATCTCTATTTTATATGACTACTGAGAATGATTTATCTATTAATAATTACAATATAATTTTTTAAATCTTTTATTTTTGAAATTTTGGAAAATATTTGAAACACTGAGTAAAATAAACTGATTACTAAAGAATTTATAAATTAAATAATATCCACAGTGAGAAGAGAGGCTTATGAGTTCCTATTTCAGCACTAGTTTTAAAATATTTAAAATTGAGTAAGATCATGACAGAAAAAAATGAAAAGCAATCTTTCGCTACCCAGCAGTATATTAGGAGTGCTGAGAGAATTTAGAGTGTCAAGGAATTTCTAATGTTTAGAAGCATATTTAGTAGCTAAGATGCTAATGTCAAAACAAACTTCAGAAAAAAACCTAAATTTTCAAAGATATTTGTTACAATGAGCCACTCATAACATATTTGATGACAACTTTTAGAAATAATTTAACTGATTACTTTTACTAAAAATACAAATTATTCTTCACACAATTGTTCCTTATATTAACCTTAGATAAAAGCTGAGGATGTAAAATAATTTAGTGAAGTAGGTATATACATTCTTGTTATTCAACTCAGCACTCAAAGAATTCTGAATAGATGACTAATTAAATTATATTGCTTTAATTAAACTATCTGAGAATCAAAAATCATTATAGATTAAGAAAACTATGAAAATGATCAATTCCATCCTTGATAGTGTATTAAATGAAGTGAAAGAAAATATGGCAATAATTAATAATGAAGTAATTGAGACCACAACCTACTGACTTATCATTAGTACTCATGGTACTATCATTAAACCCATGGTACATTAGGAAAGGAGTTATTACAGTGATTTTTTTTAAATAGCTGTAATTGAAAAATAATTTCACGCATGCACACAATAAGATTAAAATATAGGCTGAATTCATGCAAATGTTGATGTATTTAAAAATCAGATTAAATGTATAGTTCCAAAAATTATGGGACATAGCATTCTGTGCATGATTTTATGCTTTCTTAATTTCAATCTGCAAACAAAAATATTCAATTTGAAACAATAAAAAGGTAGAGAAATATGGGAAAAGTCTCATGATCACACCACACAAACTCTATTCATATTTTAATGTTTTTAACACAAATGTAAATTTTAAATATAAATGTAAAGTTACATTCAGAGTCTAATAAGCATTTCCTTATTGTTGCTTTGTAGGTTGTGGTGACACATACACAATTGAAAAATCATAAAAGTAAATCTTACACTAGCTTAAGAGAAAAAGGAGACCAGTTGGAATGCATAACTTGGCTGGAGTTGCAGGAAACTGATTCTAGGGTCTCATCTGTCTCTGTCTCCTTCTCTCTATAATTTGGCTGCACTTTCTCCATGCATGTTGGTTTCATTTGGCTGTCAGTAAAGTTCCATGATGGCTATGGACATGCTGAGCATTACATCTTCCCATCTAAGCCACCCCAATGGAAAGAGGACTTTCTCTATTCAAAACCCATACAACAGATCAGGAAAGAACTTATTGCTCCAGTAAGCCATGACTTCCTGTGTTTGCTTGTTTATTTCTCCCTTCTCTTACAGATTCCCAAAAGAGTTGTTGATTTTTCAGTCTGTTTAGCTTTTTACTATTTTTTTGGGTGGTGTGGTGACTTCCAAACTCCTTTCATTGAATCAGAAACCAGAAGTCTGTGAGGAGATCTTTAAATGAAATATTAAAGATTTTACACATAGTTACAGGGTCATGTTATTTCTTTATGAGTGAACTTTGGTCATTTGTCTTTCAAGGAATTTGTCCATTTCACTTAAATGGGTTTAAAAGCATAAAGTTGTTTATAATATTCTCTTATCATAGTTTTAATATCCCTAGGTCTTACAGTGATGTCCCTAGTTTTTACAGTGATGTCCCTAGGTTTTATAGTGATGTCCCCTCTTTCATTACAGTTGTTAGTAATTTTCTTCTCTCTTTTTTTCTTGGATAGTGAGGCCAGAGATTTATCAATTTTATTGATCTTTTCAAGAACTATCTTTTTGTTTCATTAATATTTTATGGTTTATTTTAAAATTAATTTATTTTTGCTTATATGATAATTATCTCATGTCTTCTGCTTCCTTTGGGTTAATTTACTCTTTTTATATTTTTTCTTCAAAGGGGATTTTAGATCATTGACTTGAGATAATTCCTCTTTTCTAATATTAGTTATTGCTATAAATTTGCCTTTAAGTATTTCTTTGGTAGGACATTACAACTTACATAGATATGTTTCATTTTCATTCAATACAAACTGTTTGAAAGTTTTTCTTTTCAATTCTTCATTAATCCATGGGATATATGTGTGCTGTTTTATTTACAAATATTTGAGAATGTTTTAGATATCTCAGTTATTAATTTCTAATTTAATTCCACTTTAGTCAATGAATTTGTTTGATTTAAATTTTTTAATTTGTCTGGGTTTAGTATTTTAGGCCCAGAATATGACTTACCATAGTGAAAGTTCCATATCCAGAATACATATTATTTTTAAGCACATACAGAACATTCACTGTGGTAAATCATATTCTGGGCCTCATCTTCTTGGCTCTTCGTTTTAGGGTTGGGCCAATCTTATTCAGAGTTGAGCTGGGTTTCAGGTTTTTTTGTTGTGGTGGTTACCTTCCATTCATAGTTGACTTCAAAATCCTCTAGAATTTCTTATACTTGTGTGCTTGGCCATAAAGTTTTCCTCAAAGTCTCCTTCACTCTCAGCTTTAGGTCTTCCCTTTGTGTATGTGCCTCATAGAAGGTCTGCCTATTTCTTGTCTTTCCGTTAGCAACAGACTGCTGTTGCTAGATACTTGGGGCTTGCTACCCTCTGGTGGAGTCAGGGAGTTTCCTGTTGTCCTCCTCCAGCCTCAGTGTTAGGCAGGCCCTGTGTCCCTGGGTTTCAGAGGTTGAAACCATTCTCACTCAATGGTTGAGGATAATTTCTCAATGATTCTATTGCTCCCCAAATTTTTCAAAGTCTGTAAAGTGGTTGTCCTAAAATTTCATTGATTGTTTGGATTCAGAAAAGTAATGACTTTATAGATTATCATGAATTTTCCTTTTGTTAGAATAGGAGTTACATTATTTCCAGGTTCCTACATCTTAACCTAAAGCCAGGAGTATATCCCTTTTCTTTTAAATTAAAAATAATACTTCTATATTTTCTTTTATGAGTATGCATTTGACCACATATCAAGTTTTTACATAAAATATAATTGCAATTACTTTTTAAATTTTTTTGATTTATTTTTTGGCTGTGTTGGGTCTTCATTGCTGCATATGGGCTTTCTCTACTTGCAGCGAGTGGGGGCTACTCTTTATTGTGGTGCGCGGGCTTCTCACTGAGGTGGCTTCTCGTTGCGGAGCATGGGCTCTAGGCGCACGGGCTTCAGTAGTTGCAGCACGTGGGCTCAGTAGTTGTGGCTCGCGGGCTCTAGAGTGCAGGCTCAGTAGCTGTGGTGCATAGGCTTAGTTGCTCCATGACATGTAGATCTTCCAGGACCAGGGTTCGAACCCATGTCGCCTGAACTGGCAGGCAGATTCTTAACAACTGCGCCACCAGGGAAGTCCCTAATTGCAATTATTTTTAAGTTGATGAGTCACTGTATCTTTTAAAATTCAATCCCTATTAATAGTACAAAACTTAGGTATCATTTTTTCTTATTTTCATTACTGATAGTATGTATAAGCTTCCCTATTAAATTTCTAAGCTTATTACATTATAATAAGAGAGTGATACTTATAATATCTGCTATTTGACTCAGAATATTACCAATTTTTAATGCCCTTTTACTAATCAATGAGAATTTGGATGCCCAAAGAAATTGATTTGCAAATGATACTAAGTTGACTGAAATTCAGTATCAAAAATAGTGCTAAAACTAATTATCACTATTATATTCAACAGTTTAGTTGTAAATCACAGTGAGCATTGAGGTTTGGGTTAAAAAAGGTTATTTCTTATTCTAGAATATACACTGTTCATATACTAATGTAATCTATATTCACAGATGTTTTATGTAAATTGCTCCCTCTGTTGATTATTATTGAAGCCACTGTTATTTAAAACCCTTAATGGCTTCCCTGGTGGCGCAGTGGTTGAGAGTCCGCCTGCCGATGCAGGGAACACGGGTTCGTGCCCTGGTCCGGGAGGATCCCACCTGCCGTGGAGCGGCTGGGCCCGTGAGCCATGGCCGCTGAGCCTGTGCGTCTGGAGCCTGTGCTCCACAACGGCAGAGGTCACAAGGGTGAGAGGTGGTTTAATGTCATTCAGATATGTCTCATCTCTTTCAGAATCCACTTAATAATTTATTCTGAAATTATGCTTGTGACTTGTGTCAGTGTTTGAAGAAAATTACTGTGGTAAGTTGATTGCAAAAATGGCTGAATTCACCATTCTTCCATCTATGATTACGTTTTGCATTATAACTTTACAGCTACTTCAGTCAACAGGTTGACTCCATTTCCTTCACCCCTGAATCTGGGCTGACTCTGTGACTTGCTTTGAAAGAATATGGTGGAAGTATCACTATGACATATCAACTCCTGAAGCTCAAGAAGACTTAAGCACTTCTACTGTTTCTTGGAATTCTGTCCCATCATGAGAACAAGTCCAGAATAGACAATTGGAAAATGAGAGCCCCAAATGGAGGAGAACAGAGATTCTAAGCAGAGGCCATCTAGACCAACTAGCAGAACACAGAGAGGTGGGTGATTCCAAAGAAAATCAACTGAGCCTGACCCACATTATCAGAACAACCCATAGACTCATGAATAATAATAAATGTTACCCAAAGTGATTTACAGATTCAGTGCAATCCCTAGCAAAATTTCAATGACATTTATTCATAGAAATATAAAAAACAATCTTAAAATTAATATGGAACCAAAAAAAACTCTGAATAGGCAAAGCAATCTGGAGCAAAATGAACAAAGCTGGAGGCATCACTCTGATTATAAAATATACACAAACCTACAGTAATCAAAACAGCATGGTACAAGCATAAGAGTAGACAAAGACCAATGGAACAGAATAAAGAACCAGAAGTAAATCCATTTATGGTCATTTGATCTTCAGCAATGGTGCCAAGAATATACAATGGAGAAAGGATTGTCTCTTCTATAAGTGATGTTGGGAAAACTAGATATCCACATGCAAAGGAATGAAATTCTCGTGTCATTTGCAAATATTTTCTCCCACTTAGTAAGTTGTCTTTTAATTTCGTCAGTGGTTCCTTTTGCTGTGCAAAATCTTTTAAGTTTCATTAGGTCCCATTTGTTTACTTTTGCTTTTATTTCTTTTGCTTCAAGAGACAGATTCAAAAAGTCATTCCCATGATTTATGACAAACAGTGTTCCACCCATGTACTCTTCTAGGAGTTTTATGGTTTCTGGTCTTACATTTAGGTCTTGAATCCATTTTGAGTTTATTTTTGTATATGATATGAGGAAATGTTTAAATCTCATTCTCTAAATGAGATGAATGAGATTTAGCACCACGTATTGTTCAGCACCACATATTGAAGAGACTGTCTTTTCTCCACTGTATATTCTTGCCTCCTTTGTTGTAGATTTGTTGACCATAAGTGCTTGGGTTTCTTTCTGGGCTCTCTATTCTGTTGCATTGATCTATGTGTCTGTTTTTGTGCCAGTACCATGCTGTTTTGATTACTGTAGCTTTGTAGTATAGTCTAAAATCAGGGAGTGTTACACTTCCAGATTTGTTCTATTTTTCTCAAGATTGCTTTGGCAATTCAGGGCCTTTTGTGGTTCCTTATAAATTTTAGGATTATTTGTTCTAATTCTGTAAAAAATGTCATGGGTGGATTGCATTAAATCTGTAGATTGCTTTGGGTAGTATGAACTTTTTTTCGGTACGTGGGCCTCTCACCCTTGTGGCCTCTCCCATTGCGGAGCACAGGTTCTGGATGCGCAGACTCAGTGGCCATGGCTCACGGGCTTAGCCACTCCGCAGCATGTGGGATCTTCCCGGACCGGGGCATGAACCCATGTCCCCTGCATCATCAGGCAGACTCCTAACCACTGCGCCACCAGGGAAGCCCTGTATTTGTTATTCTTGCTTTAGAGAGTCTAATGTATTTTTGTACCATGAATTTTCACACCTATAATCACTTCCAAGTTAGATTTCAAGGATAGGGACACTGACTACATTGTCTCTTGATGATTACTATTAGAATAAATTTGTATTAGTTGAGGAGAAAATTTGTTTATCATTTGTTCATTAATATGTATTAATTTTCTAGATTGTCTAGCTTTTATCTTAAAGAGAATACAAACTTTGGATTGGAGAGATAGAAAGGATCAGTTACCATGGGAAAGAGGGGGACAGAGTGAAGTTTCATAAGGAACACAGCTTCAGGAGGCATCCATTCTTCCATACCCTAGAAAGTGGGGTGAGATGATTGGCTGTCTTAGAAGGTAATTCTGTGTAGATGACAGTGAGTCATGCTAATAGAGGAGATTGTTTATTTCTTTGTTTTTTTCTTTTTGTTTTTTTTCCTATATAGTTAGTGCATGGAGCTAGAATTTGTACTTTGACCATTTTCTCCTGTTGAGGTAATCCATTAAGACAGGTGTGGGTGTTTTATAAAATCATGGCTAACAATAGAAGTGTTTTCCAAAATAATGGTTAAAATTTAGAATGCTTTAGATGACTGCATTTTTGTTTGTGTGTTTGGGTATAGAGCTATCACTTCTACTTATGCTTTGTATATAATTAACTTATTAAGTTTAAAGAATCCTTAGGAAGTTTTCTCTAAACATTTTAGTACTGTTTACACAATGAGTAAGTTAAAAATCCCAAAGGAAATAAACCAAATCTCTAAATTGACTACAAATATAAATAACCCAAATTTCTAAAATCACCTAAAATTGACACTAAATATGAAATGCTCCTATATATTTTGATGAAATAATGGCTTTATGTCACCTTTCCTATAGTACTTCAAATACTATTAAAAATAAAGGATTCATAATTATCAAATGACTCAACACTTCTTGTTCTATCTACATAACTCATCAAATAGTACCCAGAGATTCTAGAGGCTGAACCCAGTGATTTGTTCCACATGTACTCCAGGTGATTCTGATCATGCTCATATGTGAAAATCACTGGTCTATGGCATATTTCTTTACCAGTAGCACATCTGTTTTCTCCTCCTTTTGTCCTCACCCAAGCTCTACAATATTGAGCAGAAAAATGCAGTAGAAAGTACAGAAAATTCCCATATTCCCCCTCAACCCTGCATGATTAGCCTTTTGAAGTTGCCAAATTAATTGGTAAAGTACCTTTTTTGTCTGGAACAACTGCATAATGACTTCTGTATTATCACAAGAATTAGAGATTTCTAATATTTTTTTCCTCCATTATTTTGCCTTGTTGATTTTATCAAAGGCTATGGGTGGAGTTCAATAGATAGATTTTCCTATTTCTGTCATCTAGAAGGGGATATTTTTCGAATACATGTTTGTTAAACATTTTCACACAATTCCCCTTTTTCTATTTATTTGATTGTACAATCTATATTGTCCATCGAAAAGAAAGTTTTCCTAGGACATATTATCACTTACAGCACCTAATACTTGAATTGCTTAATGTAAAAAAGGTAGCACTACCGACGAAATTTAATTGAAACATAATGAAACATAATGTACTCCTATTTTCTTCGTTGTGGCTATTTTTTTAAATGTATAATAAGATTTAATCATGTGCCTATATAACGGGATGAAAACTGAGGAAAATAATGTCTCAAAAATTATCTTCTAATCGAGTGCATCCTTGTGCACCAAACAGAGTCAAGTCACTGGTCTAAAAGTTATTGCCAAACTGCAAATCTGAGTTGCATAGTAAATGCAGATGGAAATCACACAGGTAAACGTAACTGGAGTTCAAGAAATGTATACTACATTTGAAGGAGGTTTCTCATTAAGAATTAAGACTTAAAATGTCTCCTTCATGTTCATGTAAGTTTGATTTTAAGCACTTTCAAAGTTTTTGAAAAAATTTGTATCGGAGTATAGTTGATTTACAATGTTGTGTTAGTTTGGGTATCCACTCCTTTCTAGACTCTTTTCCCATATAGGCCATTACAGAGTATTGAGTAGAGTTCTGTGTGCTATAAGGTAGGTCCTTATTAGTTACCTATTTTATGTATAGTAGTGTGTATATATCAATCCCAATCTCCCAATTTATCCTTCCCCTCTCAGTCTTACCCCCTGGTAACCATAAGTTTGTTTTCTACCTCTAGCTCTATTTCTGTTTTGTTAATAAGTTCATTTGTGCCCTCTTTTGAGATTCCACATATAAGCTATATCATATGATATTTGTCTTTCTCTGTCTGACTTACTTCACTCAGTATGACAATTTCTATGTCCATCCATGTTGCTGCAAATGACATTATTTCATTGTTTTTTATGGCTGAGTAATATTCCATTGTATATATGTACCACATCTTCTTTATCCATTCCTCTGTTGATGGACATTTAGGTTGCTTCCATGTCCTGGTTATTGTAAATAGTGCTGCAATAAACATTGGGGTGCATGTATCTTTTTGAACTATGGTTTTCTCCAGATATATGCCCAGGAGTGGGATTGCTGGATCATATAGTAGCTCTATTTTTAGTTTTCTTAAGGAACCTCGATACTGTTCTCCATAGTGGCTGTACCAGTTTTCATTCCCACCAATGGTGTTGGAGGGTTTCCTTTTCTCCACAACCTCTCCAGCCCTTATCTTTTGTAGACTTTTTGATGATGGCCACTCTGACTGGTGTGAGGGGTGATACCTCATTGTAGTTTTGATTTCCATTTCTCTAATAATTAGTGACGTTGAGCAATTTTCATGTGCTTTTTAGCCATCTGTATGTCTTCTTTGGAGAAATGTCTGTTTAGATCTTCCACCCATTTTTTGATTGGGTTGTTTGGTTTTTTTGATATTGAGCCGCATGGGCTATTTTTATTATTATTATTTTGTTTTTGGCTGCATTGGGTCTTTGTTGCTGCACATGGGCTTTCTCTAGTTGTGGCAAGCAGGGGCTACTCTTTGTTGTGGTACACAGGCTTCTCATTGGCAGTGGCTTTTCTTGTGTGGAGCATGGGCCCCAGAGCACACGGGCTTCAGTAGTTGCGACACATGGGCTCAGTAATTGTGGCACATGGGCTCTAGGGCATGCGGGCTTCAGTAGTTGTTGCATGTGAGCTCAGTAGTTGTGGTGCATGGGCTGAGCTGCCCCTCAGCATGTGGGATCCACCTGGGCCAGAGATTAAACCCACATCCCCTGCATTGGCAGGTGGATTCCCAGCCACTGCGCCGCCAGGGAAGTCCCTGCATGGGCTGTTTTTTATATTTTGGAGATTAATCCCTTGTCAGTTGCTTCATTTGCAAATATTTTCTCCCATTCTGAGGGTTGTCTTTTCATTTCGTTTACAGTTTCCTTTGCTGTGCAAAAGCTTTTAACTTTAATTAGTTCTGTTTGTTTATTTTTGTTTTTATTTTCATTACTCTAGGAGGTGGATCAAAAAAGATCTTGCTGCAATTTATGTCAAAGAGTGTTCTGCCTATGTTTTCCTCTAAGAGTTTTATAGTATTCGGCCTTACATTAAGATTTTTAATCCATCTTGGGTTTATTTTTGTGTATGGTGTTAGGGAGTGTTCTAATTTCATTTGTTTACATGTCCAGTTTTCCCAGTGCCACTTATTAAAGAGACTGTCTTTTCTCCGTTGCGTATTTTTGCCTCCTTTGTCATAGATTAGGTGGCCATAGGTGCATGGGTTTATCTCTGGACTTTCTATCCTGCTCCATTGATCTATATTTCTGTTTTTGTGAGAGTATCACATTGTTTTGATTACTGTACCTTTGTAGTATGGTCTGATGTCAGGGAGTCTGATCCCTCTGGCTCCCTTTTTCTTTCTCAAGATTGTTTTGGCTATAGTGGTCTTTTGTGTTTCCATACAAATTGTAAAACTTTTTGTTCTAATTCTGTGAAAAATGCCAAATTTTATACACTGTACAAATCAACTTATAAATGAATACCCAGAATCCTATACTTCTATGCCTTGAAAATGTGTCTCCCTCTAGGCCAATAAAAGTAAAATGTTCAGCTGAAACAGAAATTCCAAATTATTTCTAAATTCAAATCTCTTTCTGGCGATATATATATCTATATACATAGATATATAGAGATATATATATATCTATATACATAGATATATAGAGATATATATATATCCTGATATACACTCAGAAAGATGCCTAAATTTAGTTATAATAATATATATGCACAAAAATAAATATTTAAATTTATTGCTTTTTAATTTTACATTCCTATTTCTCCTAATGCTATATATTATTTTACATCTCCAGTCTTCTCATCATATGGTGTGTAAGGTTATTTTAAACTTTTTGGTGGTTTTCATGAACCAGATTCTGCCATCAACTTTCTGTTGAGACTAATCTTCATACCTGCCTTTCTGTGCTCTTCTCTCCATCACAAGAGACTAGAAGCTGGAAAATGTATTTCCCAGACTCTCTTGTCAGGTGGTTTACATTTAGGTTCTGCCAAAGGATTAAATTGGCTAGAGATTAGAAGGCGAGATGGAGACAGAGGGTAGTTTCTGGTTCTTGCAGTGGATGCAAGGAAGCTACTCTAGGGTACTAGGGACTCCAGGAACATTGGTGGTCCCAATGGTGACAGCTGGGTCCCTCCTGACCAAAGGTTGTCAAGGTGCCTTCAGCAGTGTAAGTAAGTGACAGTGATCCAGCAGCACCAGCAGCTGGTGTAAGCTCCTGCATGTTGTCAGCTATGGACCTCTAGAAGTTCTGAACTTTTATTTTCTTTAGTTAAAACTCATTTCTCACATGTGCTCCTCCAGCCCTTCCAACACCTTTAAAACCAACCCTTTTTATGAGCTCTTTCTCTGCTTGAAATATCTAGAACGGTTTCTCTTTTCTGGACTGAAAAATGACCTATTCATGAGAAAAACTTGGCTTATTCATTGGGACAATTAGAAGGTAAGACTGATATGTGTATACAAACCTCACACTGTGTCCCATATGACTTGGCAGAGAGAATAGCCTTTTCAATGTCAGTGTTGAGAAGATAATTTAGGACAAGTCTCAGTAGTGGAGAGACTCAGCTGAGATTTTCCAGAACTTCATCTATTCTTCATAGATAACTGGGGAGACTGCTGTATTGGAAATGGATAAGAAAGAGTCTTTTACTGCAAAATAGCTACCTATAGTGTGTGTGTGTGTGTCTGTGTGTGTCTGTGTCTGTGTCTGTGTCTGTGTCTTTTATCTACTCTAAGGAGTCACTTCTTAACCAGTTATCCTTTTAGTATGTTAAATATGCATAAACACTTAAGCTGTAGAACTGAAGTCAGAATATTTTGATTTAAGCCTGGGCTTCTTTTCTGATCAACTAGAGTCATGTCAGAATTTCCTATTTTTGTCTGGCAAGTGAATACCATAATCTATACCTACTTTGCGGGGCCTTTCATAGGATCAAATGGGATAATGTATATGAAAGTGCTTTTATTTATTTATTTATTTATTTATTTATTTTCTTTCGATACTCACTGTTGTGGCCTCTCCCGCTGCTGAGCACAGGCTCCAGACGCGCAGGCTCAGCGGCCATGGCTCACGGGCCCAGCCGCTCTGCAGCATGTGAAATCTCCCCGGACCTGGGCACGAACCCCCGTCCCCCGCACCGGCAGGCGGACTCTCAACCACTGCGCCACCAGGGAAGCCCGAAGGTGCTTTTTAAGAATCTAAATTCTACATTCATGTCAGGTGTTATGAGAGAAGATTAGTTAACAGCTAGAAATGAAAGGACTGTGACTTCAGAAATTACAGGAAGAAAAGTAATTCCTGAATCAAGCAGTGACTCTGTTCAGAGCCTCTATGAACACTTTATGTTTCTATTTATGTCGAGCTATGAAGTCAGGAACAGCTCCAGAACAAGGTGAGAGATGCATGAAACATAAAAGGAGAAAAAGCAGAAAACGGAGTCAAGAGGCATGAGTTGGCAGTTGCTACACGTTCACATCATCGTTGTCCTCCCCGAACTCAGTCGTGCCGACCTAGAAACACTGCTCCTTGCTTCTCTGCCCACAGATTAAGTGCATCACCCTCAGATTTATATTCTCGAGATCAGGATATCACCCAATATTTTGAATTTTCCAAGTGTCCCAGAGGGTTCTGCTGTATGGCTCTGCACCAAAGCAGCATTTCACAGAATCGTTTCTGGATCAATTTAACGGAAATTACAATTTTCATTTCTTTAAATTCCCAATTTCTGAGCCTGAGCCCAGATCACTGAATCAGTGTCTCTAAATGGTGGAACCTGAGATCTGCAATGCAATAAGTAACCCAAGTGCTTTTATTCATACCTAATTTAGGCACCCAGGACTAGTGGGCAAGGTTGGATCAACGGCAATTTCTGCACCTGCTGTCTCACTCTCCTTATATACACTCATCCACTTTACATCTAACTTTACTGCATCCCTAAATTAAGTTGTAACTCTGTTTTAAATGAAAAGACAATAAAGTTTAAAATGCAAATACCTGGTAAAATTCACTGAAAAGGAAATCATGACTTTGATTTTTCTAAGTTTTACTAAACTCAATCCTGCTGCTTTTTGGCTTCCTCTGTAGCCACTTCTTAAGTTGGTGTTATTCTTCCATGTTTCATGGGGTAATTTTCAGTATTCATTCCACTTGACAGCATTTGTCACTTTTGGCTTTGGGGCTTGCACAGTTTCCTCAATTCAGAATGCTCTCACTGACTCATTTATCTGGTTAACCTATTCATCCTTCTAAGTTCATCTTAAACATCACCATCTCTGGGTAATATTTTCTGGTCTCTGAAGTCCAGGTCATTCCTTGCCTTCTATACAGCATCCAGAACCCTTCCTAATATATATAACCACACTAGGCTAAGTCTCTACTTATTTGCCTTCATCTCCTGCTAGATCAGAGTGGTCATTTTTTCTTCTCTGTAAAGTACCATGTAGTAATTATTTTAGGTTTTGTGGGTCATGAGGTCTCTGTCACAGTTACTCAACTCTGTCATTGTATCATGAAAGCAGTAATAGAAAATAAGAATGACTGTGTTCCAATAAGATTTTATTTACCAAAACTGTCAGTGGGGAGATTTGGCCGTGGGTGGTAGCTTGCTGACCCCTGCACTAAACTGTTAGCAAAACAGGGCCATTCTTGTTCACCATTGTAGCCTCAAGTAGTATAATAGCCCCTGGCCATACAGATTGGTTGAATTTAATCTGTATTCTGTATAGAGTTTGGTCCAACTACCAATAAACAAACAAATAATCAGTGGTTTAAATAAGATATTTCTATCACATAAGAGAATTCTGGAGGGAGGCAATTCAAAGTTGGTAGGGTAGCTTCACCGTTCTCAAGTGTTTAAGTCACTCGTTCCCATCGATATACTCTACCATCCTCAACATGTGGCTTCCGTTCTCGAAGGGACTTCATTTATGCATGAATGAAGGAAGGAGGAAGTTCATTTAAGGAGACCTCCTGCAAGTCTGATATATGTTCGCTTATATGAAATTGTCCAGAACTTAGTCACATTAGCTACAGGAGAGGATTGGAAATGCGGTTGTTTAGTGAGGAGCATTATGATCAGCTAAACACTGGAGTCCAATTACAAAGGTAAAAAGAAAAAAATGGATGTTGGAGTTTAACATGCACATTAATGCTTCTTTTGGGGGTTGCTTAGTATTTCGTTCTGATGTTATATTTATATGTCAGAAAATGAAGCCCAAATATCATCTACCTGAAATGGTTGAAATGTGATGTAGGAAGAAGCAAATGCCCTCCATCGTGTTCCTTCCCACCTTATGATTATATTAGTTCATAAACATAGGAAAATGACTCAAGTAGTTTCAAAACTTTCATTTTTGAGTGACACCAGACGTTCACAAGTAAGTGACCTCCCCCAAATTTCATTTCGTGATGCACGTGCTTGCATTTATTCTAATCTCTTATTCTACACTTCAGAAAGACAAATAATGTTTGTGTTGGGCCAGCCCCACCCAGAATTTCTAAAGCAACTGTTTTTGTGCATGAAAGGCAGACTGAAACATGCATAATTACAAATGTTTACATCTGTTTCCAATCTCTAAACCAGAGCACAGAATTACCCTGTACTGGAACTTACACAGTGGTCCCATTTGTTTATTTATGTTTTGGTTCTTGAATTATATGCAAACATGCACAATGACAACAATGTTATATAATATCTGACATCTATCAGATGGTGGGGTTAGTGCAAGGAAGGGATTTTGGTCCTTATGAAGAAGGGATATTTGATCTTCCCGAGAAAAGTTCTGGGTTGAAGACTTAAAAAATAGAAACTTGTTAAACCTAATTGCTTTTCATAAATGGGCCTCTTTTTTTCTCCTATAAAATTTTTTGGTTTTTTTCTCCTCCATTCTTATTGTATTTGGGGAAAAAATGGAACTATATTCTTTCCTCTCTTTCTTGCTACTTAGCTACCTATGTGTGTAGACATAGACTCAATAATCATGAATCTGCTTTAATTTGACATTATGTCAATACTCAAATTTTATATATTATAATTCTTTTATATGAAAATGGAAACATTTAAATCTTCCATTTCTTAGCTCACCATTTTTACCATGGCGACCTTGCCTATTTTAAGAAGCTTTTACCTTAGAATGCTGGTCTTATTGTTAGTGCATTGATGCTTTTTTTTTTTTTTGACTGCGTCGGGTCTTTGTTGCTGCATGCAGGCTTTCTCTATTTGCAGTGAGAGGGGGATATTCTTAGTTGCAATGTGCAGGCTTCTCATTGCAGTGGCTTCTCTTGTTGCAGAGCATGGGCTCTAGGGCACGCGGGCTTCAGTAGTTGTGGCTCGTGGGCTCTAGAGCACAGGCTCAGTAGTTATGGCGCACGGGCTTAGTTGCTCCACGGCATGTGGGATCTTCCCGGACCAGGGGTCAAGCCCATGTTCCCTGCATCGGCAGGCGGATTCTTAACCACTGCGCCACCAGGGAAGTCCCACTGATGCTCTTTTGATATTAGTATTTCAGAAGGAAAACACCTATTCTCTAATACTTATCATAGGATTTATTTTTATTCCTTTTCCATTTTCTAACACTTGACATTTATAAATAAAGCACTGACTTTATCTTGGGAAGATATTACATAAATAGCAGTGGTCCTCTAACTTTAGTGTACAGAATAGTCACACATGGAACTTGTAAAAATACAGATGCCCAGTCTTTGTTTCTAGAGATTCTGATTCAGTAGATATGAGATTTGTCTAAGAAATCTGTGTTTTTAAATTGGCAGTGGTATGTGGTTCATGCTTTTAGAATACTGGATCAAGTACGTTTTAGGTATGTCTGCCTACCCTTGTTTATATCATTTTCTTCATGTGCAGCATGATTTGTGTGTGTGTGTGTGTGTGTCATGCTTTGTTTCCATTTTTGCATATTCATTATTTCATTTATCACCTGGTGTTGTCTTCAACAGTTTGACAAAACTTCTTTTAAAAAAACCAATGTCACTAAATTTCTAAATTCAATAACCTGTTCTGAGTCCTTATAGCCCCCTCGATTTTTGTGTCATCCAAATATTGATGCCACTCCACGCTCCTTAATGATTTATCTTCTTTGGCTTCCCAGGGTATAGTCCTCCCCTAGTTATCTCTATGTATCTGATTTCTCAGGTTCAAATTTGTTTTTTAATTCTTCAAATATAGTTGATCTTGATTTTACCTGACTCTTATATCTTCTTTCCAAATTCATAATGATAACACCTCTTTGTGATGAAACCACAAATCTGTATATGCAGTTTCAATCTAAGCAAGCCATATTCTAATTTTTTTTTTTTTTTCTGTGTGTTAGACATCATTCCTCAGAGTCTGTATTGGATAGCAAATTCAAAGTGTCCAAAACTGAACACATACTTCTTGTAAATTTAATATACAGTTTTTGTAAATTCACCACATACATTACCATAGTAAAGACTCTGAAAAGTTCTATATATAAAAAACAAAGCCTCACTTAAAGTTTACCCAATTATATATGAAATTGTATTGCCTATTTTTTCATACACAGAATACACATTATAAATATTAGGGTTCTAATAGTTCCTCTGTTGCAATTCAAATTTAACAATTTTCTACATTATGATAGTTATCTATTATTATCATGGTCCCTATATTTATATATGTGTCTTATTTTCCTTATGAAATTGAAACCTCACAGAGAAAAAGTCAATTTCTGTTTCTTCTAATTCTCCTAGCCCAGAGCCTGACATACTTGGATATTAACCACTATTTAGGTAGTAAATAAATAATTATTTTAAAAGAAAATAGATACTTATAATTTATTTTTGGAATAAAAAATATAAACCACCTCCTTTCCCTTGTCTTGCAGCTTAAAACTGAGAAAAATCTTCATCAAGATTCTAATCACTCATTACAATGGCTACAGTCATATCAAAGCTCCTCTTTATGTAACTAGAATACTGGACTTGAAGAAATCTATGGCTACCTTCTTTTTTTTTTTTTTTTTTGCGGTACGTGGGCCTCTCACTGTTGTGGCCTCTCCCGTTGCGGAGCACAGGCTCCGGACACGCAGGCTCAGCGGCCATGGCTTACGGGCCCAGCCGCTCCACGGCATGTGGGATCTTCCCAGACCGGGGCACGAACCCATGTCCCCTGCATCGGCAGGCGGGCTCTCAACCACTGCGCCACCAGGGAAGCCTTATGGCTACCTTCTTATTGCTGACTGCGTCAGTGGAGCACCATGAAAGAGTACGGAGGCACCACAAAGTGTGTCAAATAATCAGACAGAAACAAATATGTCATTTGCATTATGGGTTTATACTGTTCTGTTTTGGGAAAACTACATCTCCAATCCATTTGAAAGGAAGTAAATAGGCATGCTTTAGAACTCTCCCTAGTGGGTATAGAGCAGTAGAGTCATGATTCGGAGAGCCTGCACTCCCCCTTAAATTGCTCTCCTTGAACTATTCTGAGGCAATTAGACCAGCAACCAGTACTAGTTATCCTGCTGGAGACTTTCTGGGTGTTACTTGAGACCAAATGACTTAGACTTGGGGAGATGTTCCCATGACATAAATGCAAGCAGAAAAGAATCACATTAGAATTCAGGGTGTGTCCATGAGGAGATTCCTTTCTAAAGATTTAATTTCATATGTGCTTTCTTCGTCTTGGAATGAGAAATGCAAGTAACTGGCATGAATATTTTCTTTTAAACTACTTTATTTTCCTTATACTCAAATTTCACTTATTTCCTACATCAATTTCAACCTAAGGAGTAGCAATACATTATGTCCCTCAAAAATGTGCTTGATTCACATTCCTGGAGTCTAAATTCTCACCTGCTAAGTACCCCCTGGAGCAAATTTCCTGGTTTAACAATTGACAGCTAGACTAGTCATAATAGCAGACAAGTGTTATTAGCCTTCTCTGGATATTTGGATATTGTGCTGAACTACTTTCACTTTGAAAACATAAATGGCATTTAATGAATATGGTCAACCATGGGCTCATTCTGACCTCTGATAGCTATCATTGTGATAAAACTTGAGAAGTTTTCAATAGCCAATATGCAAACTGTTTCCCTAGTACAGACATTTCTTCCCTGGTAAACACTTTCAATTTCTTATAAATCACCCCCTTCATTATAGGTAGAGTGTCTCACATGATTTTTCTCTACTTTGAAGCCCATTTCCCAGACTTGGTGTCCTAGGGATATTCTGATGAACTGGGAAATTGGAGGGTCATACCATCACGTCTTCCCTCCCCTGGAAGAATTTCAATATTTTTAGATAATGAGATTTGAGATAAAGTTCTTAAAGGCCATTAATATCCTATTTTACTCATCTAAATACTATAGAAAATTAATGTTTGTCTATTTATTGACCATGCTGTATGTTCCAGGATTTTATGAAAGTATAATGAAAACTTGAAGGCTTATTTTCATCCTAGTATAGTGATATTTACAAATCAGGGTTGACTATTGAAAGTCTATGTTCCTTTGTGTATATCAGATTACTGAGAGGGTCATGGCCATTGTCTCAGAATCACTTGATTCCACCATTGAAAATTGTTAGTCATTTGGTATTCATATTTACTATGTGAGTTCTTAGCCATCACCTCATGAGAATTCTCATTAGTTTTGAATGGTTCTAAATATAACCAGTATGGCTTGTTTCATGACACTAGGATATTAAAAAACACGAATCAAGATAAGGAGAGAGTTTCAAAATCAGAGTAAATATCCCTAATCCCCCACTTCCTAAGGGAACATAAAATGCAAGTTATTTATGGGAATGCTCTCCTGTTACTAATGTCTAAGAAAAGTCTTGGGGACTCAGAGGTGCTCCCTGAATTGTAAAGCTCATGTTGCTGTTTCTTTCCTTAGACTAAGGCAGAAAGTGATAGCCTACTGAGCTGTGCTCAGGATTTCATGGTGGCACCTGACTGCTAGCAAAGGCAGCTATGGCTCAAGGCAGAGTTAGAGCAAAGAAGTGTACATGATGTTGGGAAGATAGACTGCAACTTAGGGAAGCATAACACAAAAAGAACAGAGGTGATGTCTATGCCTGTAAGCGTAAAAAAGGAGTTGAGTCCTGGAGTCTTGCTAAGGCATTTCGGTAATAGAATCAGCAAAATATCACCTAAAATTGCTAAAACTGGTAGCATAAAAATGTTTTACCTTGAAGAATATCACCCTTCATCAGAGCTGGTACCTAGAGACCTGGAAAAATCTCTCCTCGAAACCAGCTGATAAGTTGACCTCAATATTAAAATTGTCAGGAATTTATCTATGATGCTCCAAACAAAGAGTAAACATTAAAAATCAATAAACATTTACTCTCAGGTAAGCAAGCACTTGAAAAGAGTAAGTGGCATTACAATCTCCATTGAGAAATGAATGTTTTATATTCCCTTTCAGGCTGGTATGAACTCTTCAGTAAAACTTCCAACTCCTGCTTATCGGGATTCTAACGGGGAGGGAGAGCTGCCTAGAGATGCCTGAAGTAATACCCTCTGGTTTTACAAACTTCGTATGTGCGTTCCATGCATTCAAGCTTTATAGGTATCCCAGAACTCTCTGTCTCAAGTGTACTTTTTATCTTTGCATCAGATGTCTCCAGGCTGAATTTGAGGAGTCCAGCTCCAGGCCAGAATCCTCTGTGTGATCTTTTACATCTGACCATCGGCAATTACGAGGCTTTACCTGGCAGCCCTAAGGGTGGGGGGCATCTGTTCTCTTCATACCAGGCTTGATGCATGGTCAGTGCACTGCAGTTTCCTGGAGGGAGTTACAGTCAAAGACGCATGTTCACATGACAACCTGCATTCCTAGCCCTGGTACCTCTCTTTGGAGTCCTCTTTTGTCCGCTCAGTACTTCCCTACTCCTAAATCCTAGCACCTCCCCTCTCACTCCCTCCATCCCTGTGGGTCCATAAAACAACAGGAGCCTTTAGTCCAGCACAGTCAGCAGTGAGAAGATGCCCCTGTGTGCTGATTCACCTGACCCTCTCTGGTGCTGTTCTGTGGAAAAAAACTGGAGAATTAGCCAGCTGGTGCCTATTTTTGCCTCTTACTCTATCTCAGTAAGTGAATAAAGTCACTTCAGTTTGGCTTGTTGTCCTAATTAACCACTTAGAAACCTGGCAGCTTGACAGCAGTGTGAATGAAGCACACAGGTCTCTACTCCAGACACTGCTGGGGATTAACAAGAGAGCTGGGGAAAATGTGTTAAGAGGAAATGTTCCTCCTTTTATCCAGCTAGCGATTAACATACCCAATCAAGTTTTTATCTACACTGAAGCTGGCCAACTGCCCAAAATATAATTATTTCAGAATGTGAGATTTATACCTAGAAAATACGTAACACGTGTCTGTACAAACACAAACTGCATATTACATCGATACATATTCTACTTTCTTGAGAATTATCGGGCTACTCTCACTGAATACCTTTGATGAAACTAAACCAGCACTTCATACTGAGGCTTATAGAGTACAGATAGCTAGAGGGAGAGAATGCGTATAATATTTCCCAACTGGCACGAACTACAGCAATTTTTCCTCCAGTGAAGTGGCTGACACCTTTAAGTTCATGTTGGCAGATGGAACCCAAAGGAGAGTATTGGGGAAAAGAGAAGGAAAAGAAACAAAACAGAAGAGTGGATTCTTTGGGTTTCAGTATATGAGCTATAAAAACATATGGCTGTCTAACCAGAGACCTCAACCCAGTTCTGAAGGCCGCCTTGCTCATCAAAGAAGACCCTTTAACAACCCGGGTTCTCTCAGACAGATGCATCGTGCCGGGTAAGTTGTACAAGTCTCAACTCCAGGGCACTGTTCTCACAGACACTTCTCAAATTTAATGAGCATGAAAGTTACCTGGGATCTTATTAAAATGCAGATTCTGAGTCAGTAGGTCTGGGGTGGGATCTGAAATTCTGTATTTCTTACAGTTCCCAGAAATGATGTCACTGCTCCAGGTTAAAGCCTATAGACCATGATGGGGAAGGAGCCCCAGACTGTGCACTGAACAACCTGCACAAACATTCACAGGGGTCCGGTCCTTCTTTAACTTCTTGAACAAATGCTGTGTATTTATAGTAGCTACATTAATATCCTTGTCTAGTAGTTCTATCATCTATATCATTCCAAGTTCATTTCTAGTGAATGAACTAGTACTAGTTCATCTCTAGTACTCGGATACTGCAAACCGTGTCACCTACTCTATACTTCATAAACTTCTTTTAAACATCAAAGGAAAAAACAAAACAAAAATTCTCCCCTTTCACCTACAGCTCTTCCAAAAATCAGCTCCTTGCTAACCTAATATACCACTCTTACCCAGTGGAGAAATCCAGAGAATTTTGTTTCCCTTTTTTTTTTTTTTTAATTGTATGCAATAGCAAAGCCATTTTCTCTTTGCACTAGAGTCAAAATCTACCACTTATTTAACTACTGCTTGTTTGTCTTCAAAAGGCCTAGATAGCTATTCACCATCACTACAATAGTGTTTGATGTCTTTACTCTGAATAATCTGTTATTTTGAAGATTATCCAGTGTTTTACACTGTGATCTCTATGGGCAATAGGAATCAGATATATTTCCTGAACTAACAAGATCCCAGAGTCCAACTGTAACTGCCTTATATAAAGTGAAATTTTATTTAAAGCCTCTTCCCAGTATACATGTCCTGAGGATTCTCACTTTTCACTCAGGTCTCACTTCTCACAGAGTCCAAGTGACTTACACTTCATGAAATGGGGTTACACATATAACATTATGTTGAGCTACTGGCTTAGCTCTTCATTCTTGCCTGGCATAAAATACAGTTTTTAGTATCCAAACCTAATATTCTATAATTGGTAAACATGGAATATTTAAGACATTAAAAAAAATAGCCCTGTCTCACTTTAATTGACTACAGAACAGAGTTATGCTTCCAGCCATGATGAAGTAAGAGATATCACATTTATTCTCCAGTCTCACACAAATAAAAACATGAACAATTTGTATGAAACCATGGTTTTCGGATATTAGACAACAGGCAGCAGAAGGCAGTTTTCTTGGAAGGACGAAAAATAATCAATATAAGCCAAGTAGCAGAGATAGCGTTGAGTATTTGAGGAGATGAAATATCAAGAATTCAAAGGGTAGAGGACAGGAGAGGAGAGAGTTGCACAGACAGAACTCTAGAGTGTGGAACAGATTCTCCCAGAATTATCAGCTGATTTCTGATCAAGTAATGCATGTGAGAAAACTGCATGAGGTGGGAAAAAGGAAGAAACAGAGCAACAACCAATGTTCACAGAGGGCTGGTAATAATAGGTCATGTTTTCAAGAGAGAAAGAAAAGAAAAGGATATCAGGTAAAGTACTCAGAAAATCATTGCCTCTGTAACGGGGCAAAACTAGGCTAGACTAAGGGCTATGTCTGATCCTGCCTAAAACAGCTTTAAAAACCAGCTTCAGAAGAATTGAACTGTATTCAGATAACTTGACTATGTCTTTAAACAAAGATAAAAAATATTTAAAGTAATACCCACCCACCCCCAAAAAGCCCTAGCATGTACAAATAAAATTTCACAATTTCTGGCATCTAGGAAAAAAAAAATTGCCAGTCATGGACATGGGAGTGGACAACCCATACAAAAATCATTCACTATGGGCTTCCCTGGTGGCGCAGTGGTTGAGAGTCCGCCTGCCGATGCAGGGGACACGGGTTCGTGCCCCAGTCTGGGAGGATCCC
>NW_006796449.1:366575-373333 GCF_000442215.2 Lipotes vexillifer | reverse complement strand
AGTGAGAGGCCCACGTACCGCAAAAAAAAAAAAAAAAAAGTTCATTCACTAGAAATGAACTTGGAATGATATAGATGATAGAACTACTAGACAAGGATATTAATGTAGCTACTATAAATACACAGCATTTGTTCAAGAAGTTACAGAAAAATATGATCATATTAATAAGAGATACAGGAGATATTTTTAAAAAGTCATATCAAACTTCTACAGTTAAAAATACAATGTCTCAGATAAAAAATACACTGAATGATATCAAGAGCAGATAAGATGTTACAGAGCAAAATATTAGTGAACTTGAAGACATAGCAATAAAAGCTGCCCAATAGAGCATAGAAAAAGAATGAAAAATAGTGTAAAGAATATCAGTAAGTGATGGGGACAAATTCAAGAAGCCTAATTTATTGGATTTAAAGTCCTATAAGGAAAGGAGTGAAAAAATATTTAGAAAACATAGCTGAAAAATTTCCAAATTTGATAAAACTTTAAACCCACAATTCCAAGAATTTCATAAAATGCAAGCAAGAAGACACATACAAAACCACACAAAGACATATCATAATCAAATTTATTAAACCAGTTGAGACGTTGACCTAACATGTATTCGTTCGTAAAATAGAACAGTATAAGATGACCTCACTCATATTTATTTTCCATAGATTGCGTGAAATGGAAGGATGTTATAATTCTATTACAATATATAAATTGTGGAGAAACTTTTATTTCATTAAATTCTTATGTTAGAATAAAAGCCCAAGCTTAATATTGAGAAGAATCTTTGTTCACAGTTCTACTAACAGACCCTGGGATTACATTTGTATTTTCAAATTAGCCAGTTTAGCATAATGGTTCTTTAAAAATTTGAAGAAAGAAAACAAAAACAAATAGAAAAAAAAAACCTCCCTTGAAAAATTAGATAATAATAAAAAAAGTCCTAGTCTCACCCTTTCTGGAGTGCACTCTGTTATGATACTTGACATCATTTAAAATCAATTTTTATGTTGGTAGGAAGGAATAAGATTTCTGTCTTTTTAAATTATTTTTTTAATTTGTGTACTGTCCCTCCTGTTAGATTTGGCTACATTCTTTGTTTCCATTTTATGTTCTGCTATCTCTATATGGAGCTGACAATGCAGCACTGTTACATTCTCTTGAGGACACTAATACATGAAACAAAAACATTCTTCCCCAATGTGCATTCTAGAATTTTACACATTTTTTTCTTGAATGTTTTTAACAAGCAGATCTAACATTAACTATTGTGATAACATTATTATAAGGGAAAACTAAAATAAACTAGCTTTAATTTTAATTGAAAGAACTCTTTTTCTGCTGCATGTCTGTTAAACTACAATTTTCAGACAGGTAAAGTGGTGACTCTCATTTCTAATACGAAATGAACACTTGTCAAAGATTTTGATTTAACCCACTAATAAGTGAGAGAAACAGGAACCTGTTCAAATCAGTTCAAATGAGAATTCTAGAGATTTATATTCTGTACAAAATCCAGTTGCATTGCCTAAGCAGGAATCATTCACACAGCTCTGAAACACAATTCCAGGAAACAGTTGATTACTTCAGTTTTCTCAAAGATAACTTCTATCTATCACAGGTGAACACTCCCACAGAATCAAATAATCCCAGAGGGTCAGTTACACAATGCCCAATATTCCAACCAAAGGACAATCAGCCACCTCCTTGCACATCTCAAAGTCTTGCACAAAGACCTAACTTAGCATGTTTGCCATCACAGTAGTGCTGTTAAGATTTTGCTAAAACTCGTTAAAGCTTTATCTTGATAAATTAGAAAAAAATCATATTTTATTTTGATTTTACAATTGATTCCTTATGAAACTGAATCTAAGTGAAAAATAAAATAAGTGAATTCTAGAGACAAAAGCTTAAACATTTGCTTACTTTACATTGTAATAAACATGTAAAATTTTCAATGTAAGGATTCTCAAACAGTAAGTGCACTGGTGACTCCATTTGAAATAAGTATTGATGTCTGGAAGTTAAGAATATTAACTGCTCCCCCAAATTGGAATAATATTAACTAATTTAAAAGAAGGCAAGGAAAAAAAGTTCTTCCATAAATTTTAATCCCTTTATGTTTCAAGGTAATATATCAAAAACTAATCATAACCACTTATCTCTTATTTTGCCTCAACGATTTTTCCTTATTTTCTTTTACAGGTCAGAAACTAGAGCATGAAATGTGATTCTTCAACTTCCTGAAGGTATTTTAAAAAATAAAAACCAAGTGATTTAAGTACTATAAAAGTAGTTGTATTTTGAAATTTACATTTACTGTTTAAAATTATAGCGGTAAATACTTAAGATGAAAAAAAACCTGATTTCTTTCTAACAGTTGCTTTTTCCTTTTTGGTAGCTCTCGGATACATATTGCCAACCTTATGTCAACATCTAAATGAAAGAAAACTCATAGGTCTGTTTCTTTATTGCTCTTAATTTATTTCTATTTTAAACCTAACTGTAACCCGCAGAGTTGCAAAATTTCATTATTATTTACCTTCATATTTTTTCTGTACCATCAATGAATATGACAGAGTGCAGATATAAACTTTCACCCTGTAATGCGTTGCTTTAACATATACACAGAGAATCTAGGTATCACCTTATTCATATCTCCTCCACATCAAGCTCAGTGCAGACCCAGTAATTTCTTTTGCCCTACAACAAGATAGAGTTAATCCATCTTGTCTCCTAAAACAAAGTACATGAACTCTTTCACAGGCAATGAAAGTGACAGAAAAATATTTAACTCTTTAACCCCTTTGGGAGGCATCTTGTGAGCTGCTTGCTATGGCACCTCTGTGCCAACTTTGTTTTTCGGCTCCGAGACTACAGGGTGGTTTCATTTCAAGTCACGGATTCTGGATGCCAACCCAACTGGCAAATGAAAAATAACTCAGCCAGGGCCATTTCACCCACCAGTGATCTCTGTGAGATAATCCCTCCCTGAGGTTTCTTTCTCTCCTCTATTGTGTTTTTAAAGGCCTAACACAGGGCAGCAGGCTGGTACCACTGTCTAAGATTTCAATTAAGACATGAGCAGATAACAGAGAAGTAACAAGCAGGCCTCCATAACAACGCCTCATGTTTCACTCTCAGTTCTAGTCCAGAGATGGCAAGATGCTTGAAAAATGTAGTTCATTAATCCCCACAACAACCCCCAGAGGTTGAGAGGACAGAGAGGGAGCCAGCAACCGGATCAGGCTTGAATAGTCTCTCTGTTGGTTGTGTACATTTGGAGCTGACTGTGAAATCTATGTGGACATACTGAACCCTCTGGTTAACCTCATGGTGCAAATGCGTTGATCAAAGGCACTCTGTCAGTTTCTGATTAAGGGCCATGTAAGAGCACTGAAGACATTTCCTTCTGGTTAACAACTCTGATTGCAGGGGCTCCTGGAGTGAGTTTTCCTGTAAGCATTCAAGTAGTTCCCCGAGCTCCAGCTGGAGCTCTAGGGTTTCCCAATGGCACAGCTTCCTGTTGCTGAAGGCTTCAATTCATTCACAGCTTGTAAATCAGTAGCCTGTAAATCAACAGATTGAGCTACTACTGTTTAAAACACAGTTTCCTCAACAAGCTTCCTTCTGGTTTTGTTTTCATATATCAAAGGGATAAAAAAAGAAAAAGAGTGCAATTTTTAACACCTGGACTGATGGGGGCTCAGCAGGAGAAGTATGTTACACCAGAAGTATGTCTGCAGTTTTGTTTTTGTTTCAGTGAAGCAAGGATGTAGTGGCTAAAGTCAAGATAGTGTTTACTTAGAGAAATGATACAGGCCTATTTGGGGGAAATTAAAAATTACAATTGTTGCATTCATCTCAGCAATTTATAATGTCTGTTAAGAAATATAAGGCTAAAACCAGAATGAGAATCAAGACATGTTCTTATTTCCTTCCTCTCCTGTATTAAACATGTGTAGATAATATTTTGAAATTGAAGTGAGGTGCTTAAGCCAACTATTTTGAATATTTTATATGACTTAATGCCTATTGAAACAGATCAACAGCATGAGGACTAGTTAATTACAGAAAATCTTCTGTTGTTAATAATCAGTTACATAGCTACATAGGGTAAGGCATCAGGACAGTAAAAATGTATCAAGCCTCTAAATTCATGGCTTCACTTATTGTCACAGAGTGTTCTAGATGGCAACAACAGATATCATATACTCTATAAAATATTATAATACACTTTTACTTATTATTGTCATATCTATTTGAGAGGGGCAGAAATCTGTGAGAGATCATTTGTAAAGTTTAAGGTTATGTTCAAGGTCAATATTAAGCATTGATATTTAGTATCCAAGAAGATTAATAATTCCATTTTTTGCTAGTCCCTCTACTAAATGCAGCAAAATTCGCATAGAAACTTAATCTAAGTCCATTGCCAGGAATATGGAATTACCTACAAATTGATTCTATGGTTGTCTCTAGGATTTCTGATGAAGGATATTTTGGAACTGATCCTTTGAATAACATTCCTATTATCCCTAAAACAGACTTGGATTTAGAGACTGATCCAGGATCTTGGAAAGGAGTCATCATAAGCCAGAAGTCTCCCTCTGGGATAGAATAGATGTGAAGAAATCTTGCTCCATTTTGGTAAGGAATGCCAAGACAGTTGCACAGATGGTCACACTACTAGCTCACATCTTTGCCCTTGGGGACGTGGTCTAGACTCCTAGACAGGGAAGTATAGTCTCCTCCTGGGAGGAGACTACATAGAGAAGGTCAAAATAGGTAAAGTCACCTATGGCCGTAACTTACTTGCAGGTAAAATGTTTCCTTTTAGCACAAAAGAGCTGACACTCAGAGTCAAATGAGCTCAGTGGCAATGGTGGGGCAGAGTGTCAAATAAACCATCCAGGCTACTGAGGAAAGCGAAGTAAAGATCATGGGAAATGCCCCTCCCTAATTAGAAAGGAATGAGAGTTACAACTAGCATCCAGAGATTACCATGCTGGAGAAGGGGGAGTGGAATCAAAATTCCAGGTATAAATTGAGATGGGAATATTGCTCAATGCATCTGTGATGGAAGCTGAACCCTGGCTATGTCTTATGGCTGATGTTGCCTGGCAAACAGCTGTATGCACCCATACACTTAAGTTCATAAATGATAATAGTAATAAAGTTTTTACTCATTAGTCCTCCCATGCTAATCTTTATCTAATTGTTCCCTCCTCCTCAATCCCTGTTTACATCTCTGTCACTTCAGCCACTTAACAGTATTTTTCAGAACTCCCACTCTTTCGAGAACACAAAAGTTGTCTCCAAGCGTTAAGCTTTTATTCACTATTCAGTCCACATGCAAGCCTTAAAAGAAATAGACTTCCTCTTAATTTATCTCATCCATGAAAGCAATAGTAATCGCTACCTTTTCATGTTCATTCCCCAAATACACAAGATAGAAGGTCACTCCCTATTTATTCTTGCTCTCTACAGATGGTTCAAAGTTATTGTCATGCTATTGTCACATAATAAACTTTCTTTATGGCATTCTTTACATTTGTCTAGAGCATGGCATCTCTGACTTATGGTCAGCAGCAAGAATACTCTTCTTAATTGATTAGAGCCCTTCCAGTCTTCCTCATCATAATTGTTTTGACTTCCTATTTTTCCCGAATCATTAAACTCAAAAATCAATCATTAAAAACATTCCTATCTCCTAAATATTACATATATCCTAGAATAGCTCACATTTCTCCCACTATAATCTACCTGGTTAACCCATCTGGCTATGTATGTGCTAAGTAAGTCCCACTTCCACTCTTCCCATGTCAATTCATCAGAGACTTCCTAGAAGAAAAAAAGGAGGAAGGAAGAAATCAGCGACTAGAGTCATTACAATTCATTTCAAGTGTTCTACAAAATATGCCATCGTAACCCAATCCATATTCATTTTGAGTGAGTCATGACATTATAATAATTTAATTAAAACTGTAGCATAGGAGCTGGTTTCAGTCTCTTAGGGTCACAAAGAAAACAACTAAGGGAAAACATTGACAACCTATCTGAATTTTCTTGTAATGCAGTCAGGTTCAATAAATAATAATTCATACCAGACTAATGTTTAGGACAATGTTTCCAAATGATGCAAGCCTAAATATTTTTTGTAAATAATGTATCTTTTCTGCCCACATCCACTATTGGAAACCTGAACAAAAGAAAATGTGTATGTCTTATATTAGAGTTTGAGACATTGTTCGAGTTTGAAGGAGTATAATGAGTCATAGGGAATGTTACTTTCCTTTTGAGAGAGGGAGATTGTTTTCCAAATGCAGAGCTGAAAAGGGGGCTATTTGTGAGCAAGAGATGGCTCCAAGTGAGATAAATTTACCATGAGGAGAAAGAGCAGTCGTAGAGTACACAGTCCCTATGAATGATTAAGTCTTGAAGGATACTCTCTAACTGTTGTAAGGGAATGGCTGATTTAACTATCATTCAGGCTTTATTTAATGTACAATAAAATGTCTTTCTTAAAATTGCATGATTTTTTTTTCTTTTTCTTTTTCTTTATCTTTTTTTTTTTGGCTGTGCCACACGGCTTGCTGAATCTCAGTTCTCCAACCAGGGACTGAACCTAGGCCATGGTAGTGAAAGCCTGGAATCCTAACCACTAAGCCACCAGGGAACTCCCAAGAATTGCATGATTTTTTAAAAAAGTAATATATATATATATATATATATATATATATATATATATATATATATATATATATATA
>NW_006796449.1:334039-366565 GCF_000442215.2 Lipotes vexillifer | reverse complement strand
ATATATATATATATATATATATAAGTATTTACATGGTAATTGTCATGACTATATTGGTAGAGACTGATAAGGTAAGGATGGCTCAAGGAAGATAAGAATCTGATTTACCTAGCAATTTCCTGGACAGCTCAGCTAAAACAGATGGACAAGGAATTCAGCACATCCTGAGTAGACTCCAACATAGAGTCATCATGGTTTTTAAATAGTGACAAAGAGATCCAAAACTCTAGGAAATGCCTAAGAGGATCCATGATCTTAGAGGAATAAGATCAAACTTTTTGATTGCCACTTTATAGGAGAGGAGGTTTAACCTGTGAAAATAAAAAATATGGATATGATCACTACAACACCTGGATTACATTATTGACCTCTATATTCATTTTTTTGACTCTTTATTGAAATTCCTGCATTTGTCACCACTAATGAAATAGTTATTATTACAACTGCCTTCAGATTCTTCAAGACTCTTGAACACTTAGCTCCAGTTGACACTTTGCTCATCCCCATAAATTTCAGAGGAGTATTCATCTGGCTGTACAGCAAATATTAAGGCAATTTAATGGTGATCCTTCAAATTTCCTTCTTTCTACCACAAAAAAATCTCAAAATCTCAATGTTTCATACGCAAAAGAAGAGTCTTTACTATCAAGGACAAAACGTCAAACTATATTCTTGATTCCATCACCTCCTACCCTTTTCACGACCTTACTGAAACCACTATCAACTTTTTGATTGCATTTTCAACCTTATAAATTTTGCTGACTCCTACCTACCTGTTTGGGAATACATTTATGTCTTTCCTTCCAGACAGGGAACACATAGTCAAATTAATTGGAAGCATTAAATTTGTTTGTTACTTTTTCCTATTACAGAATTAATTGATCCCATTTTTTCCTCAATCTTCATACAATGAACATAAACATTCTCTTCATGTTGTCAAAATTTCTGCAGGTCTCAGATTTTAAAGATTTTTTCCTTCAAAAACATTTTTGTTAGTTTCATGTCACTATCTCACAGGCATTATTTCCTAATCCCATGTCACAACCTTGTATCAAGATCACAGAGGATATTTTATTGAATTATTACAAATAAAATCCATATGAAGTAGATATTATTATCTTCTAATTTTATTATTTAATATGTCAAAGATAAGTAAATTGTCCAACACAACCCTCCTGGTAGTTGAGCAAAGATTTAATCCCAATTTGTCTTGCTCAAGATCCTAAACACATCATTAGTCCTTAAACTCCACCAAAAAATAAACAACCTACTAATTATAATTCACTGCAAAATAAATCTGAGCTAACCATATATTACAATGAAAAAATATTTATTTAATCTTAAATTACAATAATAAAAGTGCAATGTCACTCTCAAGGGATTAAAAATATATTAAGCTCTGTACTTTTAATTGGTCAAAAAATTATGGCAGAGTTTTAAGATGACGCTAGTAAACAGGAACTAAATTAATGATAGAATGATGTAAGAGACCTAAAAGTCATATCATATGAAGACTGTCTTGAGGGACTGGGAACATAGACCTAAGAAATATAGATTTATGGAGATAGGTATTTTACAAATGCCCAAAGGAAAGAAGTTAAATTTGATTTAGATAGTTTTAGGAGGGAGAGGAGGATGAAGGATTAACAAATATAGGAAATCAAATTTTTCTCAAAGAATATTAAAATTATATAAATTTGGAAAGATCTAAATCATCATTAGTTAATTCTTATCATTGGAAGCATGTAAAAGTTGGGTGTAAAATTATAGCACGTTGTAGAAAAAATCCTTTCCTAAAATGAAAGCTTGCAATATAATTTAAAATAATTTACTTCTCACTGATAAAGCATGGCTACAGTAACAAACCCTACTAGTTACAAAGAGATACATAATCTATAGAACTCTACTTTCCACTCTGTCCCTCCCCAGGCCCTAGACCTGTTCCCTACAGAGTTACCTCTGTTACCAATTTCTTGCATATTGCTCCAGAGATATTCTACTTCTATGCAAGCTTTTTACATAATTGGTAGAACGCTTCACAGACTTTCCTGAACGTTCTCTTTTCCTTTACAGACAATTTCATACCAGTACTTAAGACACTTATTCTTCTAGTAGGTTCATAGAGGTCCCTTTAATACATGCAGAATAATGTCTAGGAGTGGTATTCTATTGTAATCATGTAGGTGTTTTCAGTCTTGCTCTGTAATACACACAAAGCATCTCTTGCTTATATCTGAGTTTCTATCAGAATATCTATAGGATAAATTCCTAAACATGAAATTCTCGAGTTAAAGGGAATGTACGTTTTAAATTTTGATAGCTATTTGTCCCACATAGAAATTTACATTGTTCCACACAAAAAAATGTGCAGTTTAAACTTTCATAAACCTGTAGTTTTTGTTTCATTTATCTTAACATGAAGTTGAGCACCTTTTCATGTTTTGAAAATCAATTATTTTATTTTATGGTAACTTCTGTTACCCATGCCCCATACCATCTTGTTAATGTGCTGTTGATCTTTTTCCTATCTCTTTGCAAGAACATTTTATACACTAAGTAAATAATAATTGAACTGTCATAATTTTTGCAAGTATATTTTCAAAATTTTTCTTTGTCTTTTGATTTTGTTCATGCAATTTATAGGAGTTTTTAAATTAATTTACATTCATCAATTGTCTCTCATGATTTCTGGGTTTGATATTATATGAAATAATTCTACCTCTATATCTTAATTGTATAAAACACTTCCCCGTGTTTTCTTCTAGTGTATTTGGGTTGGTTTTTATATTAGTACATGAGAAAATTTTTTGAGGAGTTAGATCTAAATATTTCTCAGATAGCTGCTTATTTGTTAAAATATTATCAATTAATCTATATTTTCCTCTTTGATACGTAGTAACACCTTTACTATGTAATATATTCCCTTATACATGTTGGTCTATCCATTCATGTGTCAGTATCTATGTTGGCATTTCAAATACATTTTAATAATTGTTTGGGCTAGTTTTGCACAATTACTTTTATTTTTTAGATTTCTTGTAACTATGATTACACATTTTCCCCATATGACCTACAGAATCAACTTAGAGTAAAAATTAAGCTAGTTGTGAATTTGTTGGAATCATACTAAAGTTTCAGATCAGGCATCAGCAAATTCCACCCCATAGACCAAATCTGGCCTTTCACCTGTCTTTGTAAATGAAATTTTATTAGAACACAGCCACATTTATTCACTTAGGTGCTATCTATATAAACCATAAAACCAAAAATATTTAATATCTGGACCTACACAGAAAATGTTTGTTGATCTCTGTTGTAGATTAATGTTTCAGTTTAATATATATCCAAATTTCCAATATAATCACCAATTCTCACTGGCTCAACATAATAAAATTGTATTTCTTGTGCTTACTTTTAATTCATAGCAATTTAGTGAATGTGGAAGAGGCTGTCAGTTCTTATAATAGCTACTCAGGGACCCAGGCTAACAGAAGCTACATCTTGAAACTTTCTACCATAAATCCTGTAGAAAAATATCATAATGTAAACATGCTAACTCATGCACTGGCATTTAAAACTCCTTCCTGGAAGTGACACATGTAAATTCTCATTTGTTATTGGCCAAAGAAAATCACATGGCCATATTTCACTTCAAGGTAACATGAACATCAACTCTTCATGCCCAGAAGAAAAAAATGACAATTTTTGGTGTAGTGTTAATGTCTACCATAATTAATAGAAGAAGAACTGTCATTTCTTGAATATTGAGGCATCCTATTCAAAAATATTATATGATTGGAAAAAATATTAAAATGTCATATCAGATATTTTCATAGTACATTAATTTCCTTCAAACAGATCTTGAACAATTTTTGATATGTTGACTGCTCAGTCCCATCATTTTTGTTACTAATATAAATGGGATTTCTAATTTCTTATTGTTTACATGTTAAAAACTATTGACTTTATATATTACTTTTTTATTCCTAGCCATATTATTAAAGACTATAACTGTTCTTAGTGAGTTTTAAGGTGTTTCCCTTGGGTTTTCTCAGTACACAATAATTTCTTGAGAAAATAATTTTGCTTTTGACTTAGCTTACATTTCATTTGCTTTCAAAGGCCAAATTTCCATAGTGTGCTTGACCTGAACTGATATCCTATACTTCATTGATTCATTCATTTATTCAATCACTCATTTAACAGTCAATTAATACTTAACATAAAAATAGTGTCTTATTATGCACTACAGATTGAAAGATGAGTAAAACAGAGTAAGTACCTGCTTTGAGGAACTCAGTTTACATACCAGAAATATACATAGATAATCGTACAATATGAAAATCCTATATGAGAGATTTAAAAAAGGTCATGTGGAAAAACCTAGTAAAGTATGTCAAATTTGGTATTGAGATTTAGGAATGACTAAATGAGTAAGTCTGATGAGTAACTGATACTGTTCCAAGATCAGTTAGTGTCATTGTAAAACAATTACAGACTCAAAAATTGTTGAAAATAAACATGCTTGTATCTTGAAAGCTTTGTGTCATTTTTCAATGTACATATTTACCTTTTGAAAACTATTCATTTCAAAATATCAGGGGCTGTGTAAGTTCTTTTTAAATTTTTTGCTGCAGCATCTATTATTATTGCACCTTCAATAAACTCTTGATGAATTGTGACTAAATTCATTATTAGCAGCCTGGTTTGTACTCGATTGAGCTCAGGATATTTCTAAGACAAAGAAGAGGCTTTTGAGAGCTAACAAACATAAGAAAAATATTAAAGAAATATCTTCACGGATATGAATAGGTTTTCAAATGATCAGTATCATGGTTAGAGATAATAATCATGATAATAACCATGAGAGAGATCATTTTATTGTGATCCAGTTGCCTAAGCCTCCTATGTTATGAAATTTATTTTTTAGGTTCATGACTGAAGTAGTTAACATGACAAAATTCAAGCACATTTCAAAATATTTACTTTGCCAGGACCAGTTTTGAAATATCTTCATTTGGGAGGAAGTGGCCTTTGCCAGTTACAGGGGACTCACAATTCTCCTGCTTCTGTTTCAGAGGCCTGAGGGTGATTTGATGACTGATTTCTTTTCAGTTCCCTAGAGAATCTAGTTAAATTGAGAATTAATCATCATAAATCATACACAATGTCTCGAGACTTAACATTTCTTGTAGAACTCAGAGACTACTCTGATCATGACACTTCAATGGCATACAATAATAAGGTATTTGGACCTCCAATTATCAAATCAGGGTGGTATCAGAAGAGGGTAGAGATTTTATAAATTGCAATATATTGCTAACAAATTGTGATTAAACACTGGATCAGGTTAGCAGAGAAACTATCTCATCTTGGTCATTTTCCATTTCCTTAAGTTGAGATTCCAGCAAAATGTAACAGAATTACAGAAGAAATCACACAAACTGATTAATTAATGGAAAACACATACTGCATAAGATCTCTGCTCGAAGATTTTTTTTCTTTTTTCTCCATTATTTGTAACTTTATTATGGAGACACACATTATTGCAGAGGACCTGGTGGTACATTCAAAAGTAATAGCTCAAAATACACACAATTTTCTTTAGTTATTTAGGTCTCAGAGACCAAATATTTTCTTCAACTGTGAAAAATTTATACATGTTGAAGCTGTATACATACATGCATTCCAAAAAATCCATTCTTGGATTTTGGTTACATTCCTACAATTAGATTTTTAGTAATAATATCATTAAAAATAAAAATATTCCTTCAATTCTTTGTTCCAAGTTAAAACTAAGAGACGTAGCATCAATTGATAAATGTGATTTTATGGCCATTATCTGATAATTTGTGAAGGAAATGTAACTCAAAATTCAACCAGAGATTGAATCTCCAATGCCTTCTCTTTATGTACTCTCACCTGTCATTCATGGATCTCCCAAAGTTTTCCTAAACCTACTCTCCAAACTTATCTCCACTGTTCTTTTATATTAATATTTTTGCTAAAGTCAAACTGATTTACTGTATATGCCCTAAACTTTCTCACCTCTTTTCTCTAACAGTTTGCACAAATACAATAAAAACTATATGAAAACTATGCTCATATTTTATGATCCCTTTTAAGTATCTTTTTGTTTATGTAGTTTCACAAATTCATTCCAATCCATACTGATCTCTCCTTAAACTCATAGAACTTAGTAGACAATTCTTCTCATGGAATGGCTGTTCATGCCATGATAGCACAGAGAATCAATAAAATCATACAACACACTGTAGTAAACCAGCATGCCTTTTCACAGTATTGGGAGCAAACTTAACAGAGTGTCCAAAAGCCCCAGATCCAACAAGGTCAGTCAAGATTAAGAGTGTGGCACAGCTGAAATCTTGTGCACCTAGAGGAAAGAGCTGAGTTGAGTTCTAAATCAATTTGTTAACAATATGTCAGATGCTGTCTTATATCATGACTTGCATAATTCTTCATTATTGGACTCCTGTTGCCTTGTTTCAAAAATACCACACACTTTTCGAAAGTAGGAATGATGTCTTCTAGTTGATATTTATTCATTGGTAGGTTGATAGATTGATTGGCTTAATTTAAATTTCGGTAAAATATATATAACATAAAATTTACTGTTTTGAACATTTTTAAGTGCAATTGACACTTTGGGCAATCATCACCACTCTCCATTTTCAGAACTTTTTTCATCTTTCAAAACTGAAATTCTGTATGTCTCCCTCCACTAGTCCCTGGCACACATGACTCTACTTTCTCTTTCTATGAATTTGACTACTATTTATTTGTACCTCATATAAGTGGAATCATACAGTATTTCCCTCTTGTGACTAGCTTATTTCATTAGCTTAATATCTTCAAGGTTCATTTATAATTGTTTTTAAACATGATAGTGATTAGCATCTTCACCCAGAAAAATATATATTATTTGTTTATTACTCATGTTTCTCTCTAAGCAGCTTACATTTAGTAGCACAGTTACGTATTAGAATAGTTAGTTTCTGATTACATTAGAAATTGTAAATCATCTCTAAGCTTTATTACATCTGATATCTTTGATTTCCTATTAAACTATTTTAATGAGAATCAATATAGTTATTTGTTTGAAGGGAGTAATGACTGACTTAGTTACTAACTGACTTTGATGTATGGATTACAGTTTATCACACAAAATCACAGTCTTCACTTGACCCTAATAATTCAATTATTTTAAATTAGAGTATAATGTCATGGTCATTAATAAGACCCTATCTCTTGATATTTCTTGTTGTTTGGAGGATTTCTAATAAACTTGTTAAAATGCTTGTTTCTAAAATCTATCATTTTCCTCTAAATAATTGTTAGTGATTTACTGGTTTATATAATCAAGTTTAGTACAATAAATTTCTCTGTTATTGGTTATGATCTTTAGTCAAACTAATGGCCTCATTCCCTGGACAGGATTCTGCCTGTAACCTATGACATACTGACAAAAACCAACCAACAAAAAATGTATTAATATTAAAATAAAATAATTTTATAACAAAGTAGACTTTTAAAACTCATATGAGAGACAATTCCAAATTCCTACTTTTCGCCTATGGCCTACATTGCTCCATATTTTATGATTTTTGTTGCTCTATTTTATTTTATAACACAAGTCCTAAAAAATATTGTAAATGAGTTTGCTCATGAGTCCTGTGAACAATCTGGTTGAAGTATGTTAATTCAGAATGCTTTTTCATCCTGAGGTTTTTTATATTTATTTTGAATATTTGTTGGTTATTGTACCTAAGCATCATAACTTTCAAAGCCATGATCTGATTTTATTTTAAAAAGAAAAAAAATCTAACATTGATTGTGCTAATTCATTGCAAAATATAGAAAGCTTCAGATTAATATTTATATTATAAAAATATAATTCAAACAATATCACTCTCCCTATAGCCCCTTAAAAATTAAATAAATAGAAAAGACTTTGCATTGTCTACCTCCAACCTCCTAGGACTAACCTTCAAGGTTTTCAGTAAACTTGATTCTTCAGCTTCTATTATAACCATTACTTTTTGTCTGTCTAATTACAACAATATGTATACCTCAAAGCTCTGTACCTTTATAGTGCTGCTTTGTTCCAATTGAATTTAGTCAACTCAATCCTCTAAACTAATTTAAATGCTAAGGCTTCCTTGAAGCCTTTCCCCTTACCTTACGCTGCTCCGCAGCACGTGGGATCCTCCCAGACCGGGGCACAAACCCGTGTCCCCTGCATCAGCAGGCAGACTCCCAACAACTGAGCCACCAGGGAAGCCCTAGTTATTTCTCTTTAAACAGAACTTTAACTTATCTCTATGTAGCAGTCATTTCATCTTACTTTATATTTTTCTTCAAGTCTATGCATTTCCTATTCACATTGTGATTAACATATTGCAATTTCAAAGTGCAATATGCCAACTCCTTCTCCTAGTCCCAAATCATTCCTACGTTACATCCTGAAATCTGTATCTGTCAGCTAGTCATCTCTGGAAAAAGGATAAACACTTGGAAAAAGTTTGTATTTTATGGGTGTGTCTGGGAGTGATTTGAAATCAGCTATGTCCAAAGGACTTTGAGTAAGTTGAAGTCTTCAGCTTCAATATCTGCTTCAGATACTAGCATAACTTCTTGCCCTGGAGAAAGCAAGTTTCAGAAATCAATTCTCTTTGGCAAAAGATCATTTTCTTACCCAGACATTTCCAAAAGGTATAGGGCCAATCCAGTGTGGCAAGGCACCAGTTCCATCACTTTACTGACTGGTGGCATCTGAAATCTAGACCATCTAGAATCACAGTACTGGGTTCTGGTCCTCCAGTTCTAATTGTAGCCATCTTTGCAGGAGCTTTTTCCCAGCCACAGCTGTGTATCAGTAGTTCAGTATTTATTACTCAGTAATATTTCATTGTATAAATGTAGATAATTATTTTATTTAAATATGTAGATTATAACATATGTACAGAATATATAATCTTATTACTACATTATTATAGATATATATATTATCCTGGTTTTATTTCAGTGGTAGAACTATAATACATAGGATAAAAAAAAAGGGAGCTACACACAAACACATTATAGTCAAACATTTGAAGGTCAAAACAAACATGTTATCTTGAAAGCAGTAGATGAGAAATGAGAGGGAAACCAACAAAACATTAATAGCAGCCTTCTCAACAGAAATAATTAAAGCCAGGAGATAATGGACTGATATATTCAAAGTGCTGAAAGAAAAATATATTGACCAAACAAGAATTCTATATTTGGCAAAAATATCTTTCAAAAATGAAGGTGAGGGGGCTTCCCTGGTGACATAGTGGTTGAGAGTCCACCTGCCGATGCAGGGGACGTGGGTTCGTGCCCCAGTACGGGAAGATCCCACATGCCGCGGAGAGGCTGGGCCCGTGAGCCATGACTGCTGAGCCTGTGCTGCACAACAGGAGAGGCCACAACAGTGAGAGGCCCGCATACCGAAAAAAAAAAAAAAAAAAAAAGATGAGGGGGGTAGAGTCAAGATGGCGGTGTGGGAAGATGCTGAGTTAGAGCATCTCCCCACAACTAAGGCACTGCTGGCGGCTTATGGGAGACCCTGATGCCCAAGGAGATGGGAGGAACCCCCAAGCAAACCAGTAAGATGTGGGAGGAATGGGGGGAGCGAGGAGAAGAGGAGACCGGACAGGATCGGCACCCCTGAGGTCGGGGAGATCAGGAGATGCAGGTGGGACGGGCCCTCCAGAAGGAGCTGGAGAGGGGCAGAGGGTGATTGTCCCACCCACTCAGGCCCTAGGAGACTGCTGAGCTCTCAGGACAGTCCCCTGTCCTCCAAAGTCTCCCCTCCGCCTGGACACATTGGTCCTGGGGGCATAGGAGGGAGACCCAGGGGAGAACAAGAGAGGCAGGGGAGGGACCCTCCTGGAGGAGCAGGAGAGGAGAGGAGGGCGTTTTCCCCACCCACTCAGCCCAGGAAACCTGCTGGGCTCCCAGGTGAGGTCCCTTTCCCTCTGAGACCAGGGGTGGGGGACACGCCTGGACCCCTTCTGTTCTAGTGAACCTAAGCCCCAGCCCCAACAGCCCCCAGGGCATTTTCCATCCCTGTGGGTTCTAAGCATAGGCCCTGCCCTCCACAGCAAAGATTCCCCCCCCTTTTTTTCTTTTACCTCCTCCTCTTTTATACTATTGTGGCACTGTTGTACCTTCTGGTACAACATATCTGTTAGTTTCCTGGTTTAATTTTATTTTTTACTTTGTTATTGTTCTTTCTCTCTCTTTTTTTGTTTGCCACCACACATGGCTTGCAGGATCTTGGTTCATGAGCCAGGGGTCTGGCTGAAGCTCCTGCAGTGGGAGCTCTGAGTCTGAACCACTGGACTAACAGACAACCTGAGACCCCAGGGAATATGCATCAGAGTGAGGTCTCATGGAGGTCCTCATCGCAGCACCAAGACCCAGCTCTACCCAAGAGCCTACAAACTCCAGTGTTGGAAGCATCAGGCTGAACAACCAGTAAAACAGGAATATAATCCCACTCATTAAAAAAAAAAAAATGAGATGGCAAAAAACTATGTCACAGATGAAGGAGCAAGGTAAAAACCTACAAGACCAAATAAATGAAGAGGAAATAGGTAATCTACCTAAAAAAGAATTCAGAGTAATGATAGTAAATATATCCAGAATATCAGAAAAGAATGGAGGCATGGACTGAGAAAATATAAGAAATGTTTAACAAAGATCTAGAAGAACTAAAGAACAACAACAACAAAAAAAACAGAGATGAATAACACAATAACTGCAATGAAAAAATACACTAGAAGGAGTCAATAACAGAATAACTGAGGCAGAAGAACGAATAGGTCAGCTGGAAGACAAAATGGTGGAAATTACTGCCGAGGAGTAGAATAAAGAAAAAAGAATGTAAAGAACTGAAAACAATCTCAGAGACCACTGTGACAACACTAAAAGCACCAACATTCGAATTATAGGAGTCCCAGAAGAAGAAGAGAAAAAGAAAGGGTCTGAGAAAATATTTGATGAGATTATAGTTGAAAATTTCCCTAACGTGGGAAAGGAAATAGTCACCCAAGTCCAGGAAGCACAGACAGTCCCATACAGGATAAACCCTAGGAAAAACACACCAAGACACATATTAATCAAAGTAACAAAAATTAAATTCAAAGAAAAAATATTAAAAGCAGCAAGGGAAAAACAAAAAATAAAATACAAAGGACTCCCCATAATCTGCAGGCCAGAAGAGAGTGACAGGATATACTTAAAGTGATGAAAGGGAAAAACCTACAACCAAGATTACTCTACCCAGCAAGGATCTCATCCATATTCTATGGAGAAATCAAAAGATTTACAGACAAGCAAAAGCTAAGAGAATTCAGCACCACCAAACCAGCTTTACAACAAATGCTAAAGAAACTTCCCTAGGCAGGAAACACAAGAGAAGGAAAAGACCTACAAAAACAAACTCAAAACAATTAAGAAAATGGTAATAGGAGCATACATATCGATAATAACCTTGAATGTAAATGGATTAAATGCCCCAACCAAAAGACACAGACTGGCTGAATGAATACACATATAAGACCCACATATATGCTGTCTACAAGAGACCCACTTCAGACCTAGAGATACATACAGACCAAAAGTGAAGAGATGGAAAAAGATATTCCATGAAAATGGAAATCAAAAGAAAGCTGGAGTAGCAATACTCATATCAGATAAAATAGACTTTAAAATAAAGACTGTTACAAGAGATAAGGAGTGACACTACATAATGATCAAGGGATCAATCCAAGAAGATATAACAATTATAAATGTTTATGTACCCAACATAGGAGCAGCTCAATACATAAGGCAAATGCTAACAACCATGAAAGGAGAAATCGACAGTAAGACACTAATAGTAGGGGACTTTAACACCCCACTTACACTAATGAACAGATCATCCAAAAAGAAAATAAATAAGGAAACACAAGCTTTAAGTGACACAATAGACCAGGAACACCACTTTCCAGCCAAAAGTGGCAGAATACACTTTCTTCTCAAGTGCACATGGAACATTCTACAGGATATATCACATCTTGGGTCACAAATCAAGCCTCAGAAAATTTAAGAAAATTGAAATCATATCAATAATCTTTTCTGATCAAATTGCTATGAGATTGGAAATCAATTACAGAAAAAAACACAAATACATGGAGGCTGAACAGTGCACTACTAACTAACCAAGAGATCACTGAAGAAATAAAAGAGGAAATCAAAAAATAGCTAGAAACAAATGACAATGAAAACACGGCAACCCAAAACCAGTGGAATGCAGCAAAAGCAGTTCTAAGAGGAAAGTCTATAGCAATTCAATCACACCTCAAGAAACAAGAAAAATCTCAAATAAACAATCTAACCCTACACTTAAAACCACTAGAGAAAGAAGAACACAGAAAACCCAAAGTAGGTAGAATAGAAATCATAAAAATCAGAGCAGAAATAAATGAAATAGAAACAAAGAACACAATAGCAAAGATCAATAAAACTAAAATATGGTTCTTTGAGAAGATAAACAAAATTGACAGACCCTTAGCCAGACTCATCAAGAAAAAAGGGAGAGGACACAAATCAATAAAATTAGAAATGACAAAGGAGAAATCACAATTGACACCACAAAAATACAAAGGATTATAAGAGACTACTACAAACAACTATATGCCAATAAAATGGACAACCACAAAGAAATGGACAAATTCTTCAAAAGGTACAATTTTCCAAGACTGAACCAGGAAGAATTAGGAAATATAAACAGACCTATCACAAGTAATGAAACTGAAACTGTAATTAAAAATCTTCCAACAAACAAAAGTCCAGGACCAGACAGCTTCACAGGCGAATTCTCTCAAACATTTAGAGAAGAGGTAACACTGATCCTTCTCAAAATATTCCAAAATATAGCAGAGGGAGAAATAATCCCAAATTCATTCTACAAAGCCACCATCACACTGATACCAAAACCAGACAAAGATATCACAAAAAAAGAAAATTATAGACCAATATCACTGATGAACATAAATGCAAATATCCTGAACAGAATACTAGCAAATAGAATCCAACAACATATTAAAAGTATCATACACCATGATCAAGTGGGATTTATATCAGGGGTGCAAGGATATTTCAATATACAATCAATCAATGTGATACACCACATTAACAAACTAAGGAATAAAAACCTTTTTTTATAATAAAAACATATGATCATCTCAATAGATGAAGAAAAAGCTTTTGACAAAATTCAATAGTGATTTATGTTAAAAACTCTCCAGAAAATGGGCATAGAGGACATCTACCTCAACATTATAAAAGCCATATATGACAAACCCACAGCAAACGTCACACTCAATGGTGAAAAAAATTAAAGCATTTCCACTAAGATCAGGAACAAGACAAGGTTGCCCACTCTCACCACTATTATTCAACATAGTTTTGGAAGTCCTAGCCATGGCAATCAGAGAAGAAAAAGAAATAAAAGTAACACAAACTGGAAAAGAAGAAGTAAAACTGTCACTGTCTGCAGATGACATGATACTACACATAGAAAATCCTAAAGATGCCACCAGAAAACTACTAGAACTAATCAATGAATTTGGTAAAGTTGTAGGATACAAAATTAATGCACAGAAATCTCCTGCATTCTTATACACCAACAGTGAACAATCAGAAAGAGAAATTAAGGAAACAATCCCATTTACCATCATAACAAAAAAATAATGAAATACCTAGGAGTAAACCTACCTAAGGAGGCAAAAGACTTGTACTCAGAAAACTATAAAACACTGATGAAGGAAATCAAAGATGAAATAAACAGGTGGAGAAATATACCATGTTCTTGGACTGGAAGAATCAATATTGTGAAAATGACTATGCTACCCAAAGCAAACTACAGATTCAATGCAATCCCCATCAAACTACCAATGTCATTTTTCACAGAACTAGAACAAAAAATTTCACAATTTGTATGGAAACACTAAAGACCCTGAAGAGCCAAATCAATCTTGAGAAAGAAAAGCAGAGCTGGAGGAATCAGGCTCCACAACTTCAAACTATACTACAAAACTACAGTAATCAAGACAGTATGGTACTGGCACAAAAACAGAAATATAGATCAATGGTACAGGAGAGAAAGCCCAGTGATAATCCCATGCACATGTGGTCACCTAATTTATGACAAAGGAGGCAAGAACATACCATGGAGAAAAGACAGCCCCTTCAATAAGTTGTGCTGGGAAAACTGGACAGCTACATGTAAAACAGTGAAATTAGAACACTACCTTACACCAAACACAAAAGTACATTCCAAATGGATTAAAGACCTAAATGTAAGACCAGACACTATAAAGCTATTAGAGGAAAACATAGGAAAAACATTCTTCAACATAAACCACAACAAGATCTTTTTTGACCCACCTCTTACAGAAATGGAAATAAAGACAAAAATAAACAAATGGGACTTAATTAAACTTAAAAGCTTCTGCACAGCAAAGGAAACCATAAACAAGATGAAAAGACAACCCTCAGAATGAGAAAAAATATTTGCCAATAAAACAACGGACAAACGATTAATCTCCAAAATATACAAACAGCTCATGGAGCCCAATATCAAATAAACAACCTAATCCAAAAATGGGCAGAAGACCTAAATAGACAGTTTCCAAAGAAGACATACAGATTGCCAACAAACACATGAAAAGATGCTCAGCATCACTAATTATTAGAGAAATGCAAATAAAAACTACAATGAGGCATCACCTCACACCGGTCAGAATGGCCATCATCAAAAAATCTAGAAACCGTAAGTGCTGGAGAGGGTGTGGAGTAAAGGGAACCCTCTTGCACTGTTGGTGGGAATGTAAATTGATACAGCCACTATGGAGAACAGTATGGAGGTTCCTTAAAAAACTAAAAATAGAGCTACCATATAACCCAGCAATCCCACTACTGAGCATATACCCTGAGAAAACCATAATTCAAAAAGAGACATGTACCACAATGTTCATTGCAGCACTATTTACAATAGCCAGGATATGGAAACAACCTAAATGTTCATCGACAGATGAATGAATAAAGAAGATGTGGCACATATATACAATGGAATATTATTCAGCCATAAAAGAAATGAAATTGAGTCATTTGTAGTGAGGTGGATGGACCTAGAGTCTGTCATATAGAGTGAAGTAATTCAGAAAGAGAAAAACAAATATGGTATGCTAATGCATATATATGGAATCAAAAAAAAATGGTACTGATGAACCTAGTTGTAGGGCAGGAATAAAGATGGAGACATAGAGCATAGAGAATGGACTTGAAGACACAGGTTGGGAGGGGAAAGCTGAGGAGAAGTGAGAGTAGCATCAACATATATACACTACAGAATGTAAAATAGTTAGTTAGTGGGAAGCACCAGCATAGCACAGGGAGATCAGCTTGGTGTTTTGTGATGACCTAGAGGGGTGGGATAGGGAGGATGGAAGGGAGGCTTAAGAGGGAGGGGATATGGGGACATATGTATGCGTATTGCTGATTCACTTTGGTGTACAACAGAAATTAACATAGTATTGTGAAGCAATTATATTCCAATAAACATCTATTAAAAAAATTGACCATGAAATAAAGACATTCCCAGATAAACAAAATATGATAGAATACATTGCTAGTAGATATGTTTTTAAAAGATATGCACAAGTCCTTCATGCTGAGAGGAAATGTCACCAGGCAGTAATGCTTATCCATACACACAAAAATAAAGAGCACCAGTAAAAGTAATTACAGAGGTAAATATAAAAGATACTGGAAATACATATTTTCTCTCTTCTTCTCTTAACGAATGTATAAGAAAATTACATACAACAATAATTATAAAACTGTACTATTGAACTTATATAATATAAAGATGTAATATATATATAATCTGACAAATAATAACAAGAAGGTGGGCAAAGAAGCTCCATTGGAAAAAAATTCCTATATTTGTTGAAATTAAATAGTATTGATCTGGGCTTCCCTGGTGGTTGAGAGTCCGCCTGCCGATGCAGGGGACGCGGGTTCATGCCCCGGTCTGGGAAGATCCCACATGCCATGGGGCGGCTGGGCCCGTGAGCCATAGCCACTTGCCCCGCGCGTCCGGAGCCTGTGCTCTGCAACGGGAGAGGCCACAACAGTGAGAGGCCCGTGTACCACACACACACACACAAAAAGTATTAATCTGAAGAAATTATTATAAATTAAGATATATATTGTAATACCTAGTGTAACTACTAAGAAAATAACTCAGAAAATGAACAAAGATAGTGAACTATAAAATATGTATTTAACACAAAAGAACACAATAATGCAGGTACAGAGCGAAAAAAGTGAAACAAAAACAAATAATAACATGTGTACTGTAAGTCCAACCATAACAATAATTGTATTAAGCATAAATTGATTTTAAAAATACAAACACAGAGATTTCCCTGGCACTCCCGTGGTTAAGACTCTGTGTTTCCATGCAGGGGGCACAGGTTCAATCCCTGGTCAGAGAACTAAGATCCCACGAGCTGCATGGCACAGCCAAAAAAACCAACAACAACAACAGCAAAAAAAAAATAGAGATTTTTAATTCAATTAAAAACAAAACAAAGTCATGCTCTACATAGTTTATAAGAAGAAAGCTTTAGATTCAAAGGTATAAATAGATTAAAAGTAAAAGTACAGAAAAATACACCATACAAACAGTAACCATAAGAGACCTAGAATGGCTACATTAATATCAGACAAAATAGTCTGAGACAAAAAAAGTTACAGGAGACAAAGATGAAGATTTTATAATGATAAAAGCTGAATTCTTTAGGAAGAGATGATGATTTTTTGGGAACAGATCAACACAATTGTCAAAACTTTTATTGGTTAGGATAAAAGAGAGAAGACACAAAATAATAGAATTGAGGAGTGAAAGAAAGGATGTAATTAGTGATCTTACAGTAATGAAAGGATTAAAATGGAATACTAGAAACCACTGCATGGGTATTCAATTTTGTATGCAGAAGGATGCAAAGCAAAATGAAATTTTTTAATGGAAATATACTTGACATATAAGAGGTAACACTGCAGAAAATACATTTAGGATTTTGGGGGTAGTAGTTTTAAGTTTACAACAAAATTGAGAAGAAGGTACAGAGATTTCCCATATACTCCGTCCCCTCACACATGCATATCTTCCCCCATTACCAACATCATTCACCTGAATGGTACTATTTTTTTGGCCAAGAATGAACCTATATTGACACATCATAATCATCCCAAGTCCATAGTTTACCCTAGTGTTCACTCTTGGTGTTGTACATTCTATAGGTTTAGAAGAACGTATGATGACATCCATCCACGATTATCATATAATACAGACTATTTTCACTGCCCTAAAAATCCTCTGGGCCAGCATATATTTTTAAAACTTTAAAAATTACTTTTTGAAATGTATTTCCTCTCAGCTGACCAACACTAACATGGGGGAAATACGCTCTCATTTATAAAGCAGGATGCAGGTTGGAAGATGATATATTTGAACCAAAGTGACATAGATTCAAACCCTGCCCAATCCTTTTTTAGAATGGGTTGTTGAACTCTATGACATAAATCACACCAAGATCCTTTTTGACCCACCTCCTAGAGAAATGGAAATAAAAACAAAAATAAACAAATGGGACCTAATGAAACTTAGAATCTTTGACACAGCAAAGGAAACCATAAACAAGATGAAAAGACAACCCTCAGAATGGGAGAAAATATTTGCCAATGAAGCAACTGACAAAGGATTAGTCTCCAACATATACAAACAGCTAATGCAGCTCAATATCAAAAAAAACCCAAACAACCCAATCCAAAAATGGGCAGAAGACCTAAATAGACATTTCTTCAAAGAAGATATACACATTGCCAACAAACACATGAAAGGTTTCTCAACATCACTAAACATTAGAGAAATGCAAATCAAAACTACAATGAGATATCACCCCACACCAGTCAGAATGGCCATCATCAAAAAATCTAGAAACAGTAAATGCTGGAGAGGGTGTGGAGAAAAGGGAACCTTCTTGCACTGTTGGTGGGAATGTAAATTGATACAGCCACTATGGAGTCTGTCATACAGAGTGAAGTCAGAAAGAGTAAAACAAATACCACATGCTAAAACATATATGTGGTATCTAAAAAAAAAGGTTCTGAAGAACCTAGGGGCAGGACAGGAATAAAGACGCAGATGCAGAGAATGGACTTAAGGACAACGGGGAGGGGGAATGGTAAACTGGGACGAAGTGAGAGAGTGGCATTCACATATATACACTACCAAATGTAAAATAGATAGCTAGTGGGAAGCAGCTGCATTGCACAGGGAGATGAGCTCGGTGCTTTGTGACCACCTAGAGGGGTAGGATAGGGAGGGTGGGAGGGAGACGCAAGAGGGGGCGGATATGGGGATATAAGTATATGTATAGCTTATTCACTTTGCTGTGCAGCACAAACTAACACAACAATGTAAAGCAATTATACTCTAATAAAGATGTTAAAAAATTTTTTTAATTTAATAAAATGATCTGTTAAAAAATAAAAAAGAAATGGGTTGTTGGAAATATTTTTTAGTTTTTCCTGAGCCTCAGTCTCTTTATCAGTAAAATGAAGATAATAATATGAAATAAATATTAGGATTAAGAGGTGTTATGTCTAAAGTGCTTAGCATTGTGCCTGACACCTAAATACTCAATAAATAATTTTGGTGTTATTATGTGCTTTTAGAATTTGTTTTTAGGAGAAAAAAATCATTTATCTCTAAGAAAACTTGAATATCTAAGAAATTTCAGTTAGAATAAAATCCTATGTAATTATTTCATTTATATGATTTGTAAATGTAGTTTACTAGTAGATTTCTAGGCAGAGAGCATTGCTTTAGAAAAATGCTGAAAATTGACTGTAACCACTACAGGTGAAACAAGAAACAATATGTAATGACATTGTTCTAACTTCTAAAATTCTGCTGTGCAAAAGGTAATAGTTTCTATTCAAATAACCCTTGAGAATGTGAATGAGTTGGTAGTTGACAGGTTATCCCACCTATTCAAAAGATCCTCCTGCCCTCATTTAGTTCCTCCCATGCTTAAGAATTTTCTGAAAAGAAATGTCAATATTCTGAAAAGCTGAGAGGACGGTGAGTGCCAATTACAGTCCCAGCTGAGACACAAACAATTCCATTCATCAGTAAGCAAGAACTGAACCGTTCCAGGAGCTCCTTATATTAATGCTGCAGTAAATGTGGCAAGTCGGTCGTGGAATATTTCAATACATCGCGCATGTCATTAAAATTTACAAGCAACCCACTGAGAATGTGGAGACCATATTCATTACTTTCCTCTGTTATGATTTCAGTGTATTTTAAGAAACATTCCTAAATTGTACCTTTTCCCACAAATATTTGGTTCTGTATACTTTTCCGAGGTAATAGGAAGCATGCTTTCTTCTCTAAATTTAAAGGAAGGCGTGTATTTCCTAAAATCATAAACAGGTTCAAGCTAAAGTCTACTGATTTTGCATTCACAAAAAATCAATCCTATAGTCTTCTACAATAAATAAACACACACACACAAAACAGAAGAAAAGACAGTCAAATATATAAGTATACATCCAAAAATGAAAGAATCTAAGTAAGCATTAAATGAAACACTTAGGACAAGTGATAAATTTAATGTTCTCATTGTAAATTCAAACCACGATCCGTCGATAGCCCACCATAGATTTATGCAATCAATATAGCAGCATATTTTTCAGAAATAATGTAACTCTCACAAAGTAACATTTTTGGAGGAAATATTAAATGCCACTTATTGAGTTAATACTCTATTATAGTCAAATCCTCTTATAATATGTACCTGTTATGTGTATTAATGTTTTTTAATAATTTAAAATTATATAGTGTATCTGTGAGCTGAAGTGGAACACTGATTGATTCTTTGTGGAAAAATAAAATTGAAAAACAACCTAGCAGAGTTTTAATCAGGAAAGAAAATATACAAACATATCTTTAAAATGATGTACAATTTTTGAAGAGAAGATCCATTTTGTATCCCAGTTTGGGCTATGTCTGTCAAATGTGTTCAATACTTTCCAGAGCGGGTCTGTTGGAAGTGTATACTACTTTCATATGAAAGGTATCCCTGAGTAGAGAAATAGCACAACTTATTTCAGAGCATAATAGACATATAGTAAAATAAAAGGAAAGAATATCTTCAACTTAACTTACCTTGCTGACACAGTACATGGGACTGTGTTTTTCCTGTAGTACATTAGCGTTTACTTGAAATATTAAGTGCATTTTATACCTGGAGAATTAACAAAGCATAAGGATAAAGATTATGGTCAGTGGAGTCAAATTATGTGGATTTAAATACTAACAGACAAGACCAGTTATGAGGCAACTTAGTCTCTGTGTTTCATATTCCTTATGTAGAAAGTAAGGATTCCCTACCCTAGAGGCTTTTTTCGGGCCTACATATACAATCCATATAAAATTCTTATTACTGAACCTGGTCCATAATGAATGATCAAAAAGAATTAACTATTATCTTCATTATTAAGAACAAAAATTTTAAAATACATTCTTAGTTATTTTTTGCCTCTATCTATAGTTCTATTCATTCCATCTATTACTACATCTATAGGAAAGGTATAGACTATCACCTTTTTAAAGTATTCATTAATCAATATATTAAATCATTCAACAAGTACTTATGGAACATCTACTCTGTTTAAAGCACTGTTAGTCACTAATGAAATAATGGTTACAAAATAGATTTGTTCTCTGTTTATGTGAATTCCATAGTACATTTTAGAAAGATTTATATAAACTTAAGAACAAGATTTTCTATTTTATTGTAATAAGAAAATCAGGGACTTCCCTGGCTGTCCAGTGGTTAAGACTCCACCCTTCCACTGCAGGGGGCACAGTTTCCATCCCTGGTCAGAGAAATAAGATCTCCATGATGCCTGGCGAACCTCCCCCAAAAAAGAAAAAAGAAAGTTAACATTCTACTTTTAACTGAAGCATGATATGTATAAGGATATATATTCTTTAAGTCCAGCTACAGACTAATTATTTAATATAAAGCTAAATATGGGTCAGATATAGAAGTTGGCATTTTCTGTCTAGCAACTAAGTGCTGCCTTACATGAAAGCACTACATTTAGTCTTACAGCCATTCACCCACTGAACCAAATAGTTGTTGAGTCCTCTGTGCTGGGCTCTGAGAGGCACTCTGAACCAAAACACTGATAAGAAATTCTCATCCTTGATTTCTGAGAGTGGTGGGAAAGTAGAAATGTAAACAGAATGTGAATTTATTTACAGTTAAAGGCGTGAGCAAAGAGCTGTGGAAAAAAGAGAAGTAGAAAGAAGAAACATTTTAGATTTTAAATTTAAAAGTTGACAAATTAAATTTAAATATAAAAGTTGACAAATGTAGGTACATGTATAAAAAGCAAAAGTTATAAATATAAAGAGTCCTTGTAAGAATGTTATAGTTCTTCATATAAAGTAATAGTAATAATAATTAATATACAACTAATATATTACTAAATATATAAGTAACAGAAAATATACTTGAGTGAAAGTAGAATTGAAATTGCAAAGATAAAAGGAGAAAATATGAAACAATAACTGACTTGTGCCTTGGAAAAGAATGTTATGAGAAAACAGTGAGTAGAAATTTTTTTTTAAATTGAAGACAGTGCAAGGAGAATCTAGGTTAAGGCTCCAGATTAAGAAGAATTCCCTCATAGCACTGGAATGTATTTCAGGAAGGTTATGGAATTGCTATTGGTGAGTATTCAAGAGTTACAATGTAGAGATTTTTCTTTTTTTTTTTAATTTATGTATTTTTATATTTTTATTGAAGTATAATTGCTTTACAATGTTCTGTTAGTTTGTATTGTACAACAAAATGAATCAGCTATAAGTATACATATATCCCTATATCCCCTCCTTCTTGAGCCTTCCTCCCATCCTCTCTATCCCACCCCTCTAGATTGCCACAAAACATTGAGTTGATCTCCCTCTGCTATGCAGCAATTTCCCACTAGTCATCCATTTTCCACTTGGTAGTATATATATGTCAATGCTATTCTCTCACTTTGTCCCAGCTTCCCCTTATCACCCTGTGTCCTCAAGTCTGTTCTCTATGTCTGCATCTTTATTCCTGCCCTTCCACTAGGTTCATGAGTACCAATTTTTTAGATTCCACATATGTGCATTAGCGTATGGTATTTTCCTCTTTCTGACTTACTTCACTCTGTATGAAAGACTCTAGGTCCATGCACCTCATTAAAAATAATTCAATTTCGTTCCTTTTTATGGCTAATATTCCATTGTATAAGTGTGCCACATCTTCTTTATCCATTCGTCTGTCGATGGACACTTAGGTTGCTTCCATGTCCTGGCTATTGTAAATAGAGCTGCAATGAACATTGTGGTACATGACTCTTTTTGAATTATGGTTTTCTCAGGGTATAAGCCCAGCAGTGAGAGTGCTGAGTCATATGGTATTTCTATTTTTAGCTTTTTAAGGAACCTCCATACTGTTCTCCGAGGTGGCTGTATCAATTTACATTCCCACCAACATTGCAAGAGGGTTCCCTTTTCTCCACACCCTCTCCAGCATTTAAGGTTTCTAGAGTTTTTGATGACGGCCATTCTGACTGGTGTGAGGTGATACCTCATTATAGTTTTGATTTGCATTTCTCTAATGATTAGTGATGCTGAGCATCTTTTCATGTGTTTGTTGGCAATCTGTCTGTCTTCTTTGGAGAACTGTCTATTTAGGTCTTCTGCCCATTTTTGGATTGGGTTGTTTGTTTTTTTGATATTGAGCTGCATGAGCAGCTTGTATATTTTGGAGGTTAATCCTTTGTCATTTACTTCATTTGCAAATATTTTATCCCATTCTGAGGGTTGTCTTTTTCATCTTGTTTATGGTTTCCTTAGCTGTGCAAAAGCTTTTAAGTTTCATTAGGTCCCATTAGTTTATTTTTGTTCTTATTTCTATTACTCTAGGAGGTGGGTCAAAAAGATCTTGCTGTGATTTATGTCAAAGAGTGTTCTGCCTATGTTTTCCTCTAAGAGTTTTATAGTGTCTGGCCTTATATTTAGGTCTTTAATCCACTTGGAGTTTATTTTAGTGTATGGTGTTAGGGAGTCTTCTAATTTCATTCTTTTACATGCAGCTGTACAGTTTTCCCAGCACCACTTACTGAAGAGGCTGTCTTTTCTCCATTGTATATTCTTGCCTCCTTTGTCAAAGATAAGGTGACCATACGCATGTGGGTTTATCTCTGGGCTTTCTATCCTGTTTCATTGATCTATATTTCTGTTTTTGTGCCAGCACCATACTGTCTTGATTACTGTAGGTTTGTAGTATAGTCTGAAGTCAGGGAGCCTTATTGCTCCAGCTCTGTATTTCTTTCTCAAGATTGCTTTGGCTATTCGGGGTTTTTTGTGTTTCCACACAAATTTAAAAAATTTTTGTTCTAGTTCTTGGAAAAATGTCATTGGCAATTTGATAGGGATTGCATTGAATCTGTAGATTGCTTTGGGTAGTATAGTCATTTTCACAATATTGATTCTTCCAATCCAAGAAGACGATATATCTTTCCATCTGTTTATATTGTCTTTGATTTCTTTCATGAATGTCCTACAGTTTCCTGAGCACAGGTTTTAGCCTCCTTAGGTAAGTTTATTCTCAGGTATTTTATTCTTTTTGTTGAAATGTTAAATGGGAGTGTTTCCTTGATTTCCTTTTCTGATTTTTCGTTGTTAGTGTATAGGAATGCAAGAGATTTCTGTGCATTAATTTTGTATCCTGCTACTTTACCAAATCCATTGATTAGTTCTAGTAGTTTTCTGGTGGCAACTTTAGGATTTTCTATGTATAGTATCACATCATCTGCAAACAGAGACATTTTTACTTTTTCTTTTGCAATTTGTGTTACTTTTATTTCTTTTTCTTCTCTGATTGCCATGGTTAAAACTTCCAAAACTATGTTGAATAATAATGGGGAGAGTGGGCACCCTTGCTTTGTTCCTGATCTTAGAGGAAATGCTTTCAGGTTTTCCCCATTGAGAATGATGTTGACTGTAGGTTTGTCATATAGAGCTTTTATAATGTTGAGGTAGGTTCCCTGTATGCCCACTTTCGGGAGAGTTTTATCATAAATGGGTGTTGAATTTTGTTGAAAGCTTTCTCTGCATCTATTGAGATTATCATATGGTTTTTATTCTTCAGTTTGTTAATATGGTGTATCACATAGATTGAGTTGCCTATATAGAAGAAGACTTGAATTCCTGGGATAAACCCCACTTGATCATGGTGTATGATACTTTTAATGTGCTGTTGGATTTTGTTTGCTAGCATTTTGTCAAGGATTTTTGCGTCTATGTTTATCATTGATATTGGCTTGTAATTTTCTTTTTTTGTGACATCTTTGGTTTTGGTATCAGGGTGATGGTGGCCTCGTAGAATTAGTTTGGGAGTGTTCCTCCCTCTGCTATATTTTGGAAGAGTTTGAGAAGGATAGGTGTTAGCTCTTCTCTAAATGTTGGATAGAATTCGCCTGTGAAGCCATCTGGTCCTGGGCTTTTGTTTGTTGGAAGAATTTTAATCACAGTTCCAATTTCAGTGCTTGTTATTGGTCTGTTCATGTTTTCGATTCCTTCCTGGTTCAGTATTGGAAGGTTGTACTTTTCTAAGAATGTGTCCATTTCTTCCAAGCTGTCCATTTTATTGGCATATAGTTGCTTGTTGTAGTCTCTCATAATCCTTTGTATTTCTGTAGTGTCAGTTGTTACTTCTCCTTTTTCATTTCTAATTCTGTTGATTTGAGTCTTTCCCTTTTTCTCTTGATGGGTCTGGCTAATGGTTTATCAATTTTGTTTATTTTCTCAAAGAACCAGCTTTTAGTTTTATTAATCTTTGCTATCATTTCATTCATTTCTTTTTCATTTATTTCTGCTCTGATCTTTATGATTTGTTTCCTTCTGCTAAATTTGGTATCTGTGTTCTTCCTTCTCTAATTGCTTTAGGTGTGAGGTTAGGTTGTTTATTTGAAATTTTTCTTGTTTCTTGAGGTAGGATGGTATTGCTATAAACTTCCCTCTTAGAATTGCTTTTGCTGTACCCCATAGGTTTTGGGTCATCGTGTTTTCATTGTGATTTGTTTCTAGGTATTTTTTGATTTCCTCTTTGATTTTGTCAGTGATCTCTTTGTTATTTAATAGCATATTCTTTAGCTTCCATGTGTTTGTGTTTTTTAGTTTTTTTCCACTACTGATTTCTAATCTCTTAGCATTGTGGTCAGCAAAGATGCTTGATATGATTTCAATTTTCTTAAATTTACCGAGGCTTGATTTGTCACCCAGGATGTGATCGATCCTTGAGAATATTCCATGTGAACTTGAGAAGAAAGTGTATTCTGTTGTTTTTGCATGGAATGTCCTATAAATACCAATTGAGTCCATCTGGTCTAATGTGTCATTTAAGCTTGTGTTTCCTTATATATTTTCTCTTTGGATGATGTGTCCATTGGTGTAAGTGAGGTGTTAAAATCACCTACTATTATTGTGTTACTCTTGACTTCCCATTTTATGGTTGTTAGCATTTGCCTTATGTATTTAAGTGCTCTTATGTTGGGTGCATAGATATTTACAATTGTTATATCTTCTTCTTGGATTGATCCCTTGATCATTATATAGTGTCCTTCCTTGTCTCTTTCAATAGTCTTTATTCTAAAGTCTATTTTGTCTGATATGAGTATTGCTACTCCAGCTTTCTTTTGATTTCCATTTTCATGGAATAGCTTTTTCCAATCCCTCACTTTCAGTGTGTATGTGTCCCTAGGTCTCAAGTGGGTCCCTTGTAGACAGCATGTATACAGGTCTTGTTTTTGTATCCATTCAGCCCATCTGTGTCTTTTGGTTGGGGCATTTAATCTATTTACATTTAAGGTAATTGTAGATATGTATGTTCCTATTATCATTTTCTTAATTGTTTTGGGTGTGTTTTTGTCTTTTCCTTCTCTTGTGTTTCCTGCCTAGAGAAGTTCCTTTAGCTTTTTCTGTAAAGCTGGTTTCTCTTAGCTTTTGCTTGTCTGTAAAGCTTTTGTTTTCTCCATCAAATCTGAACGAGATCCTTGCTAGATAGAGTAATCTTCATTGTAGGTTTTTCTCTTTCATCACTTTATATATGTCCTGCCACTCCCTTCTGGCCTGTAGAGTTTCTGCTGAAAGATCAGCTGTTAACCTTATGGGGATTCCCTTGTATGTTATTTGTTGCTTTCCCCTTGCTGCTTTTAATATTTTTTCTTTGTGTTTAATTTTTGCTTGTTTGATTAACACATGTCTCAGTGTGTTTCACCTTGGTTTTATCCTCTGTACACTTTTTATCCTCTCTACACTTCCTGGACTGGGTGGCTATTTCCTTTCCCATGTTAGGGGAGTTTTCAACTATAATCTCTTCAAATATTTTCTCAGACCCTTTCTTTTTTTCTTCTTCTGGGAACCCTATAATTCGAATGTTGGTGCACTTTATGTTGTCCCAGTGTTCTATGAGATTGTCCTCCACTCTTTTCATTCCTTTTCCTTTATGCTGCTCTGTGGCAGTTATTTCCACCATTCTATTTTCCAGCTCATTTATCCATTCTTGTGCCTCCATTATTCTGCTGTTGAGTCCTTCTAGAGTGTTTTTAATTTCAGTTATTGTGTTGTTCATTGCTGTTTGTTTGCTCTTTAATTCTTCTAAGTCCTTGTTAAATATTTCTTGTATTTTCTCTCCTCTATTTGCAAGATTTTGAATCATCTTTACTATCATTACTCTGAATTCTTTTTCAGGTAGTTTGCCTATTTCTTCTTCATTTATTTGGTTTTGTGGGTTTTTGTCTTACAGGCTCCTTTGCCTATAAGATATTTCTCTGTCTCCTTATTTTGTCTAATTTACAGTATTTGAGGTCTCCTTTCCCTAGGCTGCAGCATCGTAGTTCCTCTTGCTTCTGTTCTCTGTCCCCAGTGGTGGGGTTGGTCCAGTGTCTTGTGTAGGCTTCCTGATGGGAGTGACTGGTGCCTGCATCCTGGTGGGTGAAGCTGAGTGTTTTCCCTCTGATGAGCAGGGCTGTTTTAGGTGGTGTGTTTTGGGGTGTATGTGAGCTTAGTATGACTTTAGGTAGTATGTGTGCACATGGGTAGGTTTGTGTTCCTGTCTTGTTTATTGTTTGGTGTGAGGCATCCAGCGCTGGGAGCTTCTGGCACTTGGGTAAAGCCAGATCTTGGATTCAGATAGAGGTCTCCAACAGAGCTCTTGGTGATTAATCTTCCTTGGGGCTGGGAATTTTCTAGGGGTCAAGCATCCTGGACTTGGTGTTCCCAATCCAGAGATTCAGACCCAACTTCTGGTTGAAGGAACAAGACCCTGCAAGTCACTCATCCCAGCAATAAAGGGGATTAAAAAAAAAGAGGCTAACAAAACCCCAGACAAATGTTAAAAATTAAAATCTAACAAACAGAAACAGAAACAAGGAAATAGGCATACACCCAAAAGAAACAAAAACATAACCAAATAAATCAAATAGCAAGGGAACAACGAGACAAACAAAAGAACCCAAGAATGAAATCAAACAATTAAGAAGAAAGCTGACAAAAATCCAAAACCAAAAAACAAAACCAAAGCAGTGTGCCAACTGAAGAATGAAGCAAAGAAACAAAGCCAACTGACAAAAATGATATTAAAAAAAGAAAGAAAAAGAGAAAGGGTAAAGACAGAACAACAGAAAAACAATGCAGAAATAGAAATTAAAAAAAAAAAACCCAGAAAATATATTAGAGGGGAAAAAAAAAACCCCAGAGAAATGGTAAGAACAAATCAAATGAACAAAAACAGAAACAAGGAGACACACAGACATGTAAAAGAAACAAAAACAGAGCCAAATAAAACAAAATGCAAGAGAATACCCAGACAAATAAAAGAACTCAAAAATGAAATCAAACAAGTAGGATTAAAACTAACAAAAACACATAACCTAAAAACAAAACCAAAGCAGTGTGCCAACTGAAGAATAAACCAAGGAAAGAAAACTAACCAATAAAAATGATTAAAAGTAATAATAATAAAATAAAATGAAGTAAAATAAAAAGGGAAAAACACAGGACAACAGAAAAGCAAAGTAAAAATAGAAATGTATAAAAAATAAAAACAAAATATAAAAATTGTCATCAATGATGGAGATCCCAAAACACTAAAAAAAAACTAACAACAAAAAAACTAAAATGACAACAATAAACAAAAAAAGAAAGAAACAGAAACCTCCCCCCCCCAAAAAAAAGCTAGAACCAACAACACAATGAATCAAAACATAATAAAATTAATAGTAATAATTACGATTCCCTGGGGTCTGTGCTGTAAGTGTCCTTGCACATGCAGTGACCCACAGCTCATCTTCTTCTCCCCAAGAGGCTCTCCTCTGCCTCTGGGCCGGTCTCTGGACCTGCTGTGGGCCCTGTGGGGACAATTCAGACTCTGATCTGCCCCAGTTCCTGTGTGTGCTGCCCCCAAAGTCCACAGGTGCCAGAGCTAGACTGTTTTCATTTGTGGGAACACTCATTGTCTACTCAGATATTCCACAGACACAGGGTCTACCTAGCTGATCATGGGGATTTACTCTGCAGCTTGTACAGCTGATGGAAAGATTTTCAATCTTCTTCCTTAGTCACCCCATCCCTGGGGTTCAGCTTTGGTTTTATCCCCACTTCTGAGTGTGGTGCACACACAGGAGCCTGGTCCTGAGGCTGCCTTGGAGCTCTTGGGTCTGCCCCTGTAAGGACCAGGCACAGAGGTGGTATGACTGCTTGGATGGCAGGAGCCCTGGCAGCACCAAATGCACAGGGAAGCAGGCGGCCATGGGTGCAAGAGATACGGCCCTAGCGAGAGCTTTTCCTGGTGCCTGGCATATGGCATATGAGTGCCAGCCCTGGCTGGGGTTTTTCTGGCACCCGGCAGCAGGCATTAAAAGGACAGCCCTGAGGAGGCATTTTTTTTATTGCCCTGCAGCCAGTGGCACATGAGGGCCAGCTCTGAGGGGGCTATTTTTATTGCTCAGTAGCTGGCGCACAAGAGCCAGCCCTGAGCAGGCTTCTTTTATTGTCATCGGCCGGCACCGGCATGTGGGGAGAGAGGTTACAATAGTGGCTCCTCCCCCTGCATGTGACTCAGCAGTACCGCCCTGCTTTCGTGGCAGTCCAGTCTTCCTCCATAGGCATTCCCTGCTGCAGATTTCCTCCCTCCCGTCCCATCAGTCCGTCTCCCCACAGCCAATAGCAGTTCTCTCTCTGGGCCTGTTCTCCAATCCCCATACACCAGCTCCCAGCCCCCTTGCACACCTGTGAATGCACATCACAGTCTGGGGCACGTAGGACAAAAGTACAGACCATCTGTGTATTTCTCACTCTGTCCCGTCTGCCACAGATCTGCAGCTTCACCCTCTTCCAACAGCCTCAAATGCTTCCCTTCTGTCCTAGTCGATTTCTCTGTCAGAGAGGGGTTTTCCTCATTGGAGTGGGGGTTTCCCTGAATTCGGGAATCTCTCCTCTGCTGCAGCTCCCATGTCCTGGGGTGCAGGTCCCATCCCGCTTCCTCTCCTCCTCCATCTTCCTTCTTTTTTTCCGTCCTACCCAGTCATGCAGGGATCTTTATAGTCCTTTCTGGTGTCCAAGGTCTTCTGCTAGTTTTCAGCTGGTGTTCTGTGAGAATTGTTGCATCTATAGATGTATTCCTGATGCATCCATAGAGAGAGATGAACTCCACGTCCACCTACTCCTCTGCCATCTTGAATCTCAGAGATTGTTTCTTGAAGAGAGAAGCCAAATGTATGCATTTACATAAAACAAGTTAAGTTTTGCAGTTTAAGGTTACCAGCTGCAGCATGCCTCTGAGGCTGGGCACTAACACTGCCCAGTTTTACTTTTACCAACGGCCACGTACAGCAGTCTACAAGCTTAAAAAAGACACATTCCAAGTTCGACATTTTACATTCTGACTCACATGATAGCAAGGCCACCTTCAAATTTCTGACATAAAGAAATCTTGTTAAGAAGGGGTAAAGCCTTGATTGTTAGTCAAGAGAGATAAAAGAAAATTGTTTTAACGACAGATAAAAGGCAGATACCCTGTTCTGAAGACAGGGCTATGTCCATTCTCTGTTTCCAAAGGTGCTTACCCCACAGACAAGGCCACAATGACAGCACCCGTCTGAGACTTTCAACTAAGGGTTTTTAAAGTAATCTATCCTTTGTTAGCCATTGACTGAAAGAACATCACATATCTGGACTTAGTTATGGCCATTTGAATGCCAGGATTCCAGTTTTATACATACCTAAAAAATGACCCAAATAGTCACTTATGTTAGTATGCCATGTAACCAATAGAGGATGAGCTCTGAATTCTCTCTCTTGACTGAACTTTTTAGGTTGGAATTTAGACTCTCAAGGACTTGGAAAACAGTAGAGGTGGAAGTACTTGTGGAGGCCCTTCATATGTATTCAGGAACTGGTAGGAATTTTGTCTTTGGATGAGTGGTATACATTCCTGTTTTAACAGTTTTTCTGCCTGGTTAAAAGTAATAAATCTTATATTTATATGAGTTGGTTGGGATCATTATCTTTGCTTTCTACAAACCCATACTGAATAAAAATGAAATTACACTGAGAAAGAAAGAAGGGGTCAAATATTTAGACTGAGACCTAGTCCCTCAGTAGCCTGACAAATGTTAAGAAATGAGCACTTAAAGCCAGAAATTAGGGAGGCCTGGCTGGTTCATACAGGCTAGCCTCTAAGAACTTCTGTTGTGACTGAAGTGGCAAGTCCCTCCAGATTGGTAGGTGGCAGGTTTAATAAGCAAGGAACTTACCTATGAGGCTTGTCTTGTGCAGCCACAGGATGAGTAGATTCCCACACCCGCCCACCAGAATCTCAAGCATGTATACAGAGACCTTAATGGGGTTCAGTTATGTATACCATGCAGATGGTCTCAATGACACCTTACTTACTCAAAGTTATGTCCTTGGAACAGCTCCCACTGTGGGAATGGAGAACAGAATGCACATTCCAAGAACAGGGGAGGTGTGAGGAGCCTCTGATTATCTAGGTCTGGCTCACTGGTGAACCAGAGGTCATGTCCTCTTGCTGACCTGCTCCAACAGCACACAGCAGGTAGCAAAGCATGGAGAGTGGACCTGGAAATGGAGTGGAGCACATGGAGATTATAAAGTATATTCCACCCCTTTGCCAATCTTAATCCATTCCAGAGATTTGCTCAGAGGAAAAAATTCTCAGTCCAGGGGAGACACACTATCACTGACGAATAATCTCAATTCAATTATACTCCCCCATGAAAGCACAATTATAGCATAGCCATCACCTTTACTTTTCAGATAAGGTAGCAGAGAATGATCAATTAAGTTAGAGCTGCCACGATGTCCAGGTGTATACCTGGTCACTAGGCCTAAAAACTGATAGTTATAGCTTTTTTCTTAAATCAATCATTCCATGTGCTATTCTCTGACAACATCTCTTACCCTTTGACAGCATCTCTACTTGGTAGAGTGATTCAAATATTTATTATTATCAGACCCAAGCCCTCACTGGACCAGTCTTTATTGGATGGTTACAGTTTCCCATTGATGATTATGACTGGACATGGGAATAATAAGAGGCACCCCAGTGAATCTTCTGTATTCACTGAATCTGCCCCTGTGGTGGAGTAGCAGACCAATTCTCCCTTCATAATCGGGAATAAACACTGTGACCAGTGGACTGATCTTAATCACAATCCTGTTTCAGCAGCATGACGAGCCCCAAATGGTCAGCGAGTAGTCTCAGATATCTGACTAACAGCACCATGATTATATATACACAACACTTTCAGCTACTAGTACCTCCACATCCACCAAGGTCAAGGCTGTAGAGACAATCAGCAAATATTCAACAAATGAATTCTTAAATATATCAGTGAAGGGGGCCTATCTTCACCTTGGTTCCTAAACTTACACATTCTAGTGGAAGAGAAATTGGAAGCATACACTGGACTACATTGTAACTGGAGGACACAAGTGGATCTTCAATAGACCATAAAACTATCCCCTCAAACCCCTTTTTTCTGGGTGAGTAGGTCATGGTAAGACCAATGAAACCCTTGTACATGAGCTCATTGTTACATTTCCTTCACCATAAAATGAGTTCTTTGTTTGGAAACAATTATGTGTGAGATAGCAAGGCCATAAATAAGGCATTCTGTAAATCCGCTAATGGATGTTCTGGCAGAAGTATTTCAGACAGGGAAGGCAAGTTCTTATTTGGAATATATACTTATTCTCATAAAAACAAATCACTGCCTCAT
>NW_006796449.1:322990-334029 GCF_000442215.2 Lipotes vexillifer | reverse complement strand
AAAGAGTCAAAGCAGTTTAACTGTAACATCTCTTGATAGGTTGGGCAGGTGGTAAGCAGATCATCCTTAATGAGAAAAATTCAGTGACTTTTCAGTCCATATCTCTAGGTGCCTATGTTTTTTGTACACAGCCACTGAGGTGACAGAGAGGTGTTTGGAGAATGAGGTTGAACTGACAATAACAGGATGGCTCATCTTGTCCATCTGATTATTGAACGACTCTTCTGCAGTGATGTCTCTGGAAGGTATCTATTTGAAACATGAATTCATTCTCTTTTTGCTCATTCTGTGATGCCCATCCATATCTTCCCAATCCTCCTTGTCATAAATATTCCAATTTTATTTTTTACTTTTCCAGTCTTTCCACAAGACTTAGCCACTACCCATGAACCAATATAGATCAATACCACACATGATCTTTTAAAAAATATATTATATATAATATTATTTATATATATTTATTAATAAGATATAAATTTACATATATAAATATATTATTTATATAGATAGGTACATTATAACATAATAATAATATATATATCAATATAATTATTATAATAACATATGTACACTGCTTGACAGTTGGTCAAGAAAACATTTATCTTTACCATTGTCTTCTACAACCTCCCCAAGTTGAGCTATAATGTAGCAACTATGCATTTCCAAATGGAACGTGCTACTTTGCAAACCCATCTGAAAACCAGGCAGGCCCATGCTTTTCCCCTTCCATTAACTGGTTCTAATAAGCTCTCCATGAATCCCAGTGTGGGGACTGAGTAAGAAATGGTGAAATTGTTAAGAGCAGGTATTTGAGAGTTGCCATCTGCTTATGCTTATTACTCTAGAGCATTTAGAGCTTGGCCTCACATATACCATTTCCATTTACAATGAAATGCTTTTGTTAATATCCAACATTATGATTTTATGAATAAGATAGGCCTAGTATGTGATGGAAGGAAGAGGTATGGCCTCTGCTCTTGATGTCAGCAGCCCCATCTAGCATCCCTATCGGCCACACAGATTTTCTTCATTATTAACTGTGTTGTGTCATTGGGTAGAAGCTTGCATCTCAGACTGAGTCTGTGGAAAAGTTTTCTTTTGCTCTAGATTCTACTCAAAACTGATGATGTCATCATGGATTTCTCAGTATATGAGACAGAGCAGAACAATCTAAAATTCAACAAATCCCCAAAGCATTTTTTTTTTTAATAAAAGTGTTAGTGGAGAAAAGTAGAACCACCACATACACAGGGAAAAGAGCACAAAAATTCAACTGATACAGAACTGAAAGTCACAATTATCCAATGTTGTTTGTGATTACTTTTCAATTTCTTAAACAGCTCCCCTCAATTTGTTTAATAGTCTCACCAGTTTTTTCAGCTGAAATAGCATCAAGTTTTCCAAAAATTAAGAGCCTCAGGGAAGGGACCAGCTTTCAAGATAACAAAGGTGACACCAAGAGTCTCCTAATAGTACCAATTCTACCTAAAAATTCCTTAAGAGTAATTATCGAGTCTGTTGGAAGAGTCTACGTATCTCACAGACCATCAGGGATGAGTTAGAACACTGACTTAGATGGTCCAGTATGGAGAGAGGGCAAACAAAACAGCTGCATATCCTTGTCAGATAAGCTCATGTAAGGAAACCAGGGAGGCGCTAAGAAAATACAGGCAATGGCTGCTCAAAAAGAGTTAGGAAGGCTTTCTAAATACCACATACTGTTGGACAACAGTCAAACCCCCAAAGCTTTAAAATGTGGCTTATTTCTTCCTGAATGGCAATATGTGTATTAAGTTGTCTTCCACCTTAAAGGAATAGCCCCACCATTCCCCGAACACTAGAGAAAACCACTAATGTGGCAGCCTCTGAGGCTTCTCAGGGCTTCCTGTCTACACTCTGGTATACATATATCCCATTAAAGCAGGGGTCCCCAACCCACGGGCTGCTGATCGGCCCGTGGCCTTTTAGGAACCTGGCCGCACAGCAGGAGGTGAGCGGCGAGCCAGTGAAGCTCCATCTGCCGTGCCCCATCTCTCTCCATCGTTCACATTACTGCCTGAACCACACCCCCCGCAACCCCTGTCCGTGGAAAAATTGTCTTCCACAAAAACCAGTCCCTGGTGCCAAAAAGGTTGGGGACCGCTGCGTTAAAGCATATGGAGAGCTTGCTAATTCCTCTTCACCAGCTCAGTTAGTAAAATGTTCATATGGTTAGAGATGGCTGATCAAGGTGAACATAATACATTTTCTCCAACATTCCCATTTTTTAACCCTTTGGATCCCTTTCTCTATATATCAATAGTATACCAGGAAAGTTATGGTATCTTAACCTTATTAACTCTAGGCCATTAACGAGTCCAAGATTTCCTTAATCAGCACATCAAACTGTTGAGGTTCCTCCTAGGGGCTGGAGCTAACATGTTAAATGCTGAACTCCAAGTAATTGCACACATATCAATACATTTAGCCTAAAACAGCTTTATATTCCATCACCCTTTTTCTCACACAGTTAAGATACTTCTTCATAAAGGATGGGAGGAGATACCTCAATAATAAGAAATTTAAAGGTTGTTTTTTTTTTTAATTACAATGTAGTTTCCTCAGATTGGGGAGAAGGTCTGATTTTGTTGCTAAGGGAAGTTCAGGGCAAATTTAGGGTGCAAGTTTCTCAGCGCTGCTGTAATCTTCATCTAACATTTTTCAATTTACTATAATTTGGCTTCAGTCTTAACAAGGTCATTCACATTTTCAATGAATATTTACTGACACCTCATGTCTATAACTACATCATTGAATAAAACAAACAAAAAGCTCTATATTCACAGTTACATTATTCTAGGAGATATAAATAACATGGTAAATAAAATGTAAGTCTGTTAGTGATTAGTTCTAAGAAGAAAAATAAGGCAGGAAAGGGACCTGATGGAACATGTCAGTGACAGAGGAGTTGTAAGTTAGATAGGTGTCCAGGTTGGGTGCTCACTAAGAAGATGACATGAAAGGTATGACCTTTCATGTAACTGCAATAACCTTATTTACAAATAAGGTCACTTTCTAAGGTACTGGAGGTTAAGACTTCAACATATCTTTACACGGGAGGCACAATTCAACCCAAGATATGGTTTTATTGAAATGCATTTAAGGGCATGATGTATACCTAAAGATTGTTCTAAGAAACCAAATTAGACTGGAACTCGTTCTTTTCTCACAGAGCAGCTAATATTGTCTCTTATGATTTTTAACTATTCTGCTTTTACCATCAGAGTTCAACAAGGAGCCAAAGGCTTAAGCAAATATTTCAGTTACAGGATTAGGGACATATTCTTTGAGACTAAAGATATTATAATTAATGTAGCCCAGGCTTCCTCCACAGGCACTCTTTAATTATAGGTAAATAAAGTTAATTCAATGATCTTAATAAAGATATATCAAGTTTGTCCTTGCTTATAACATGGAAAGCTTAATGGTGTACCAAGTTTTTACTTACCTCACCATCACTAGATTTCCCACCAGAGGTCCACTTTAAATCCAACTCCCCAGTGTTCAATAGTTTAAAACAGGTGGGCTTCTTATGTGTTTTGTGGGATAGATAGAAGGAGGCTGGCTTCCTATGTGTCTTGTGGGATAGATAGAAGGAGGCTGCAGGATTCCATATGCATTAACATTACTGTCTTATGAAGCAGCATGTTCTAATGGTAAAAGTGTGGGCTCTGAAATCAACCCAGAGTTTCTCCAGTTCTTAATTTTGTCATCATGTGTAAGATGGAGAGAAGTTCCCATACATTAAAGAATTCTGGAAAAGCCAACATAATGCCACCATATGTTTGGCACTGATACATATTGATTTCTATTTCCTTGCTTTCAGACTACGTGTAGTTGCTATTTCATTGAATTGCACATCAGGAAACCAACCTTCTCCTCTGATCTCCTTAACACTGTGGAAAGTGCCACGATATACCTTGTCAATAGACTCAAACGATAGTGTTTAAGAGTCTCACGAAAAAATACTGCTATGAACATCTAGGAAACGGCCAGGATAAATGTACATTATGTGGTGCTGACAGAACTGAGGTGGATTATGGAGCTCGGAAATGTGGATTCCATTACTCAAGTGTAGAGCTTCAAAAATTTACTTGAGAAATCCCAAGTGACCCCAAGTAGCCCCTATTTCACTGGGATCCCTGAGACAAGTTTTGAGAATACCTCTCACTCTCATTTTGAACACAGGTGTGTCATCAATCTAGAGATGTTCTCTTGGTCTTTCCCACTTACAAAGTTGTGCTCCAGGAAGGATAGGGGATATTTAAATAGAGGGACTATTATTGTTAGGTATTCAAATGTTTCAAAACAAATATTCCCTGGGGATCAGTAAGGGCTTCCTGGAGGATGTGGGGTCTCAGATAAATACTAAGGGAGGAAGAGTATTTAACTATTAAAATGAGGCTGAGATTGAAGAGAAGATAAGCTTTATAACCTGAGGGAATAACAAAAGCTAATCTAGAGAGTAATGGATTGATTCAAGGCACAGGCACAGGATGTATTTAATTAGAACTGGATCATGGGGTGCAAAAAAGCCACACTTAAAAAATAAAGCTAGAGAGGCAAGAAGGGGCCTATATTGTACGGTCCTATAAAATGGAAGGATGTAGATTTTATTCTGAATAAAACTAAGGCGACAGCAAGAGAACAGACATGTTCAGTTTTGTGCTTTAGAACAATTTGAGAATGGCTTACATATGGTCCAAACTGGAAGCTGGAAGACCCATTAGGATGCTGATTCAGTGAACAGAGTGCAGATCATAATGGATTTAACTATGGCAGTGATAGTGTAAGGAAAGTGAAAAAATAAAGATCCTCTAACACTACATAGGAAGTCAAAAAACATAGGACCCAGGGATCAATTTGATATGAGAGCAAAGAAAGAGCGATATTGCTATCTTCAGCTCAGAAAGCACAGGAAGGGGAAATGGTGTGTTGGTGAGTGAGATGATTACGACTGGTTCTGTGCCACTTTCGTGCATGAAGGTGATTATGATATTTCAGTACAAATGCTTAGAACTATACCCATCTCTGTATCACTATGAGTGGGTCAAAGGCAGTGACTTTGCATACCAATGTATCACTAATGCTATTATAGAGCTCACATTTAAAGAGCATTCAATAAAAATCTTATTTATATGTTTGTTCATGTATTCATAAATATTTACTGAATGTCAACTATGTAGTAGACATTAGTCTAGGTCCAGCAATCTCAATCATTGCTGCAGCTGGAAATGTTTAAAAACCTCTGAGGCCTGAGCCCCTATGTAGACCCCTTATATCAAACTACCTGGGCCCAGCTAGCAGGTGATTATAAATGGAAGCCAAGTGGCCTCTAGAAAATTCCATCGAGTAACCAGGGTTAAAAATTATTATTTTAAGAGCTGGAGATACTACAAACACACACACACACACACACACACACACACACACACACACACACACACGAGAACCAGATTCTCATTATTTGCAGCTTATGTGCAAAGATTTATCTAAGGCAGAAAGAAATAAAGGCAAGAAGTCAGGAATAGCTGCTATGCTAATTGAAACATTCCAGTATTTAAGTAAATACTAGTTAATAACAAATTATAAAATAGTTTAAAACAATACAATCAAATCATGTAATGAAAAAAAATCACATCTTTTATGCGGAGGTCACTACTAGAGACAACATCATCTTAGAATAGTCTTAAGCTTATAAGAAAATAACTAGATCATAAGGTTACTTCTTCCACATTAAAATTCTTAACCCTCAGCCCTGTGTGTCATCTGTGACACAGAATATATTTAATTCACTTTAAAACAGCCTCGGTTTCTGGGTATTCTCTGGTTAGAGGGTATACACTAGAACCTACAGAGGACAGTGATGGGTGTATGGGTACATATTAACTGCTGCAAAAAGGGACCTCAGGACTACCTGAAGGACTGTAGAAAAACTGCAAAAATAAGACAAAAAGGATCTGGGCTTGGGTTTCCCTGGTGGCACAGTGGTTTAGAGTCTGCCTGCCAATGCAGGGAACATCAGTTCGAGCCCTGGTCTGGGAGGATCCAACATGCCGCGGAGCAACTAGGCCTGTGAGCCACAATTACTGAGCCTGCGCGTCTGGAGCCTGTGCTCCGCAACAAGAGAGACCACGATAGTGAGAGGCCCGCGCACCATGATGAAGCCTGTCCCCCACTTGCCGCAATTAGAGAAAGCCCTTGCACAGAAATGAAGACCCAACACAGCCATAATTAATTAATTAATTAATTAAAACTATGAATACAAAAAAAAAACCCAGAATCTGGGCTTATTTTGAGTTAAAACAGCTATTTCTCTTATTCCAGATTTCACTCTGTTATTGGATAAGGAGGTAGAATAACAAAATAAACTATGGGAAAATGAATAAAGGGAGTGGTAAGTCCAATTTGCCTTAAAGGCCCCTACATGTTTCATGCTGTTAGAGCATAGTACAACACCATTGTGCCTAATGTGTGCCTTCTGAATAATCATTTTGAAAAATTGGAATAAAAACATTAAAAGGTAAGAAATTATATATCTCAGAGCATTTACAAAACAATGATAAAGAGTAAATATTTTATTTCAGGGTTTAAGCATTAATTATATGGAAATTTTACTTACCCTGAACATCTAATTTCCCAGAGGGTGCAGTATAAATGAAACATTACTAGCCTATTACAAAAGGTGATCCATTATTGCCTATTACACAGAACAAACTACTATTAATTTCATTTACCATTTGCCTTCAGGTAAAGCATGAGAGTCATTTCTCAAGAGATAATTAAAACATGGCTTCAGAATATTCATACAGAGTCAATAAGCACAAAATATAATAGAGCTCTTATGTATATATTTGCTGCCATAGGTAAAAATTATATACACTAATAATTTAATTCAAGATTAGTGGATAAAAATGTACATTTGTTATTACATTAGAATATTATATATTATAGCTTTTTATACATTTCCGTTGGCTTTTCATTATTTATAAAAGTTTAATTAATTTAATTGATTACTCAAAATATATTAGAATAAAAACAAGTACTGTGTATTCATATTTATCAAGTACAAGGCAATGGACTAGGGATTTTCTCATGAAATTTCACAATAATATCTACAAGGTTATTCAAGATAAACACAAACATCCTCATTCCAAAAAAAGATGAATTAATTAATAATTGATGAATTTTAATATCTGAATAGATAAATCTCTGAACATCAGAGGAATTGGGAGAATTATTCACGGTTCAAGGCTAGTTCAAGCAAAGTCAGGATTCTAAATCTAGTTATTCTGGTTCTATAGTTCAGTCATTCTCAAATTTTATTCCTCAGTAGCATCAATGACATCTGGGAATTTGTTAGAAATTCACGTTCTAACAGGGAGAGGTCCCACTCCAGACCAACTGGCCAGAAACTCTGGAAGGGGGTCCAGTTATCTATGTTTTTAGTCTTCTAGCTGATTCTTATTCCAGCTAACAATTGTCAACTAAAAAGTACAGTGTGAGAGTTGTGAGTTAAGTTTCGTTTGGGGCAAAATGAGGACTATAGCCCAGGAGACAAAATCTCAGATAGTTTTGAGAAACTGCTCCAAAGAGGTGGGGGGGTGGGGAGAGGTCAGTATTATATATGATTTTAGTGAAGGGGGTACATGCAGTCAAGCATTCGTTTTGGCAGAGGCTTGCTGCTAGTGACGAGGAGCAGATGTCACTGTTAATGATTTTAGTGCTTTTCTAGATATGAGGAGATGCAAGAATTGGGCTTATAAAATCTTTTCCTGAAAATATCTATCTGAAGACCTCTTCTGCCAGTTTTTCCCAGAGCACAGAGTGCCTCATTCCTGATCTCTATCCTGAACTCCTTTCAGGGTGTGTTGAAAGTCAGTGGCTGCAGCAGTTTGTGACTAAATACTTGTAGAGGCAGAGGGCAAGTACCAATTTTTAGTTGGCACAATTGAGAATCACTGTAATAGTGAATGCTTCCTTCAACTCCCATATATACAAGGGAGTGCCATACAACTCCCCTGATCTCATGAAATTTTGGTCACAAAAACTTTGTAGGCTGCAGTATTTTCATGTACTTTTCCAGGTCCATGCTCACTCTTCTGAACCCAACTCTGCACCCAGAGAGGATGATCCATATAGATGACTGCAAAAATGTCCCTTGACCTTGGACTTGTGGTTGGATTCTGTCAATAGATGGCACTGGTGGGAGATTTGATGAAGGGGAGAGAGGGCTTTCAGTGTGCTTATTACCCCAGTATTTTTCACGTCATGGTGCTGTGGCCTGGCTTCACCTCTTGATTAATTTTAACAATTCCATTTGGGCAACACTCTCCAGACAATTTCTCTCTGGTCTATAAATGTCTCATCCTCTTGTGCCTTCATTAATAGAGGTGGAAATGCACCACCACCCCCTTTCACTAATCCAGGGTACTGTTTTCCGGTTTATTGTTGAATAATAACACATTGTATGGATGTACCACATTTTGTTCATCAGTTGATAGATATTTGGGTTGTTTCCACTTTTGAGCTCTTAATAATGTTGCTATGAACATATACAAGTTTTTGTGAGAACATATATTTTCATTATACACACACACACACACACACACACACACACACACAAGACTGTGAGTCATGTGATAACCCTATGCTTATCCTTTTGAGAAACTGCCACAGTGTTTTCCAAAGTGGCTACATCATTTTACCTCCCCACCAGCATTATATGAGGATTCTGATTTCTTCACATGCCAACACTTTGTATTGTAGCCATCCAAGTGGGTGTGAAGTGATATCTTATTGTGGTTTTGATTTGCATTTCCCTAATGACTAATGATATTGAGCAACTCTTCATGTACTTATTGGCTATTTGTATATCTGCCCTTGAGAAATACCTACTTATACCCTTTTTTTTCAGTATGCAGGCCTCTCACTGTCGTGGCCTCTCCCGTTGCAGAGCAAAGGCTCCAGACGCGCAGGCTCAGCAGCCATGGCTCACGGGCCCAGCCATTCCGCGGCATGTGGGATCTTCCCGGACCGGGACACGAACCTGTGTCCCCTGCATCGGCAGGCGGACTCTCAACGACTACGCCACCAGGGAAGCCCCCTACTTATACCCTTTATCCAATTTTTAATTGGGTTGTTTGTCTTTTAGTATTGAATTGTAGGATCCTGTGCGTATCCTGAATACAACTCGCTTAACAGAGACATGAGTTGTGAATATTTTCTCCCATTCTGTGATTATTTTCTCCCATTCTGTGGGTTTTCTTTTTACTTTCTTTATGGTATCTTTAGAAACACAACAGTTTTTCATTTTAAATTTAATTTATCTATTTACTTTTGTCACTTGTGTTTTTGTGTCATATATGAGAAGGTTATTCCTAATCCAAGGTCACAATGATTTACTCCTATATTTGCTTCATAGAGTTTGTATAACTTTTGCTCTTACATTTAGGTCTATGAACTATTTTGAGTTAGTTTGTACTTATGGTACAAGGAAGGGATTTAACTTCCTTCTTTTGTATGTGGATATCAAGTTGTCCTTAGCACCATTTGTTGAAAAGACTATTCTTTCCTTGTTGAATTTTCTTGACACTTTTATTGAAACTCAATTGATCATAAGTGTGACAGTCTTTTCCTGGAATTTAAATTCTATTCTATTGAAAATACATGTTGATCCTGTGCCGGTACCACATTGTTCTGATTCTGTAGTTTTGCAATAAACTTTGTTATAGTAAGGTGTGAGTCTTCCAAACTTTTTATTCTGTTTCAAAATGTTTGGGGCTTCCCTGCTTCACTTGAATTTCCATATGAATTTTAGGATCAGCTTGTCAATTTCTGCAAAGACAACAGCTGGTATTTATACAAGGATTTTATTAATCTGTAGATCAGTTTAGGGAGTATTGCTATCATAATAATATTGTCTTCCAATACATGGATATGGGATGTCTTTCCATTTGTTTGAGTATTCCTTAATTACTTTCAACAATATTTTCTAATTTTCACAGTACATTTTTTAACTTATTCTGTTAAATGTATCCCTAAGTATTTTATTATTTCTGCTGCTATTGTAAATGGAATTGTTTCCTTATTTTTGGATTTTTTGTTGCAGTTATATGAAAATACAATTGGTTTTTGTATATTGACCTTGTGCCTTGCAAACTTGAACTTTTTTTTTAGTTTACATAGATTTTTAAAGGATTTAAAAGGATTTTCTATATACAAGATTATGTCATATGCAAATAGATGCCTTTTATTTCTTTTTTTGCCTAATTGTACTGGCTGAAGTGTCCGGGAAAAATGTTAATTGAAGTGACAAGAGTGGACATCCTTGCCTGGGCAAGAGTGGAAATCCTTGCCTGGTGCCTGATTTTAGATGAAAATAATTCAGTCTTTCACAGTTAAGTATAATGTTAGATGTGGGGGGTTTTATAGATGTTCTTTATCAGATTGATGAAGCCCCTTTCTATTTCTAGGTTTTGTTTCATCTATTTTGCAGCTCTGTTTTAACACATATACACTTATAACTATTGTATCTTCCTGATGAATTAACCCTTGGAGAGTTTTGAGCTCCTTGATTATGTAGATTAATATTTTGCCTCAAATTTAGGAAGTTTTCAACCATTATTTCATCGAATATTTTTTCTGCTCCTTTCTCTCTCTCTTCTCATTCTGGTACTCCTATTATGCATCTTTTCGTGTGCTTAATGATGTCCCACATTTCTCTAGCTTTGTTCATTCTTCTCATTTTTTTACCACTCTGTTCTTTGGACTGCATGATGTCTTTAAATCTATCTTCACATTTGCTGATTTTTTCATACATTAGTTTAAATAGACTAGTACATTTTTTATATTGTTTATTGTGCTTTTCAACCTATGTTTTTGTGGCCTGCCTCACCTCCTTGGCAAATCTCTGACCCGCTGCTCTGGAGAGGGTTAAGGACAGTGGCCTTCTTCTCTCAGAATGACATCATTGGTTTACAAGATGGGCATTCAGCAGG
>NW_006796449.1:306108-322970 GCF_000442215.2 Lipotes vexillifer | reverse complement strand
AAACCTTTGGTCTTCTTGGCTTGCTTTTTCTGGCTTGGAAGCTTCACTCTATGAGGAAACTAGAGTGAAAGTAATGAGATCCCCAGTATTCTTGGCTTGCCATGCCTGAGGTATAGCCTCTATAAGTTATGGCTAGGTGGAAGAAGGGAGACCGAACCTCTTGGCTGCACTCTCCTGGAGATACATTCTGCAACACAGAGCTGAAGGAGGGTGAGAAAAGCTGGCAGCCTACCTCTCCCATGGAGATACCTTAGCCCTTGACTGGGAGCTGGGGAGAAAGGGGTCCCCAACTTCTTGGTAACGCCCATCAGGAATGGAGCTTCTGTCATGCTGAGCTGAGGAATGGGAGGGAAGGAGCAGGTCCTTTCTGAAATGCCACAGAGTCTCATTCTCACCTAACTTGGTAGTTTTCTTGAATAAAGTGTCTTCATGTACAGTTTGTTCTTACAAAAAAATTCCAAAGACTTAACTGGTTGTGTTTTATAATTTTTATCCATTTATTATTGTTTTCCTGGGGAGTGGGTCCATGAAATTCCCCATGTAGCCATACTAGAAGTGTCTAAGGGTTGTTCTCACTGTTTAAAACTCCAATTAATTTCTCAAGAACTCGCATTTCTGATTAGTCAGAAAATCAAAATCTCTCTGGTACCCCATTATTCCATGAAACCCAGGAGTTTACTCAGTACAGGGGGCCATTCTTATTGCCAAGTTCAGATGGAGAAACAGGCAAAATCTGGAAAGTTCCTAGTAGCTATGGACTGAATTGTGTCCCTTTCAAAATCCATATGATGAAGCATTAGCTTCCAGTATAATGGGATTTGGACATGGGCCCTTTGGGAGACAACTAGGTTTAGATGAGGTCATGAATGTGGGGCCCTCCCATGATGGAATTAGTACCCTTGTCAGAAGAGACACCAGAGAGCTTGTGGTCTCTCTCTCTGCCATGTGAGGACACAAGCAGAAGGCAGCCATCTATAAGCAGTTGGCCATCTATAAGCAGGAGGCCATCTGCAAGCCAGGAAGAGAGCTCTCACCAAACCCAACCCTGCAGGCACTCTGATCTCTGACTTCCAGCCACCAGAAATGTGAGAAAATAAGTTTCTATTGTTCAAGCCAGCCCATCTATGGTATTTTGTTATGGTAGCCCAAGCTGACAAGACACTGGTGCTTTTGGTCTTAGAATATGATATTGCTATTGAACACTATTCCCACATACTCCAATAAATATCAGTTCACAGCAAGGGTTCTATCTATGGTGACCCAAATCCCTCCACCAATCCTGGCATTGGATTTCAATGTTATAGCTCATCCTGTTCACTCTCATATGTCTAACTCATACTCCCATACCTGTGAGATTGACTCTAGAAAAGACCACTGCAAGTTGTAGCCATATATTTTCTGGAACCAGACCTTCCATTTAAAACATCCAGTCTTGATGGTGAGCCTGGATTAGCAATATAGATTTCTTCTTCTTCATGGTGAGTTTTTTGGATGTCCTTAATAAATTTCCTTCCAGTCAATATCAGTTAGGTCAGGGACATTCCAACAGACAAATTATTAAACTTCAAAAGAAAATGGCTATGGGGCTTCCCTGGTGGCGCAGTGGTTGAGAGTCCGCCTGCCGATGCAAGGGACACGGGTTCGTGCCCCGGTTCGGGAGGATCCCACATGCCGCGGAGCGGCTGGGCCCGTGAGCCATGGCCACTGAGCCTGCGCGTCCGGAGCCTGTGCTCCGCAACGGGAGAGGCCACAACAGTGAGAGGCCCGCGTACCGCAAAAAAAAAAAGAAAAAAGAAAAAAGAAAATGGTTATGGTCTCAATCTCTTTCCTTTCAGAAGGTTTATTTGCCCCAATTCAAATATGTCCACCTTCTAACTACTGATCAGCTCTGCATTCCAAGTAGCTTTGGGAGACATCCAAGGCCACAGATGTCTTATTTCACAATTCTCCAGCCATAGTGACTTCCTCTATGTAAATATGTAGGGATCATTCCAATGATTCTTCTCTGAATAAACAAGTTCTCTTCTAAGATAATATGCTTTGTTCAGTGTCATTTTATAGAATTTTAAAGGCTTTTTAAAAATTTGCTTAGAAATCCCATGACACATTTAAGAACATTTTAGCTGAAAGGTTAGCAAACCTAAAAACATTGACAAATCATTGAATTCATTCTTAAACTATAATACATTCATATTTCCACTACATTTTATTTATTATCTCTATCAGTTCTACAAAATGAGCAATACATTTAGCTCTTGCCCTCATGTGTACACATGTATTTTACAAGGACACTGGTGATATATTTTGCTATACAAGTCACATGATATAGTTTACACACAGAGCTCAGGTTTTTATACATTTCTCCCCAAAGGGTATTCATATTTGATAAATCACTGATTGAAATCTGAGGCAATTAAGTTGACCTTGGCATACTAGTGGATGTATTTTCCATTAAGACAATGTCAGTCCTTTATCACAGTCTGCCTGAGTTAAAAAAAAAAAAGCCACAACACTTTTAATTTCTTATCCCTCAAATACATACAATATTTTAATTCACACTGATCAAAGCTACCTGGCAGCTCTTGCTTTATTAGGCCAAGCTGAATGCCTTGCTTAGAATTCCCACTTTTTAATTGAAATAAAAGCCGTTAATCTTCATAAGGCAAAACAAATGTCTGACACTGCATTGATTTGTATATCTTGTATTCTTATGTTGAAATCATGAATTGAAAATTCTACTATAGTCTACATTGTTATAAAACAGTATTTTAAAATATTTTGGTTATAAAATATTCTAGCAATATCCAAGTTTATGGCTATTCACTTTCATGTTTTATTCCCACTCTCTTCTCCTCAGAGTTAACCTTTTTCATTAGCTCTTATGATTTTATATAGGCCTTTCCATTCATTTCTATACACAACTTATAGAATATTGAATGAAACTTTTTCCGTTATCTTTTATCTAGGGTAATCTTAGACATAGTGCATAGTATTTAATCCTAACAATCTGGGCTTCCTGGAAATTCTGTGACCCATCTAATGCCCTTTATTAAATTCTTTTCCTGCTTATGAATTTAGAATATATTGTTATTGGTAATAAGAAATCTGAATGACACAGGCTTTTCTTGACTCTTTTCCTCTGAAGATGGCCTGGATAATAAGTCCCTGAATTTCTGATTATCATTAAATAAATTTGCCAAATGATAACTTAACTGAGTACATTGCTTAGATGCTATTCTACTTTCTTCTATATTCAGGGTTACAGATAAGGCTGATGATAACACAGTTTCTTTCCCTTGTAGGCACTTAATTCTTTCTGCCTTGAACCTTACATGAAGTTCTTTTCTTGATTGTTAGAGTTCACAGATTTTACCAAGAAATTCCTAGTTCTGTGGGCCCTTTCTCATCAGCATAGTCTTTAAATCAGTGAGATTTTTCTAGGTAACTTTTCAGTTTTTCAGTTCAGGAAAAATTCTTCTAATTGCTAAACTGTCTTTCCATCATCAGTTTATATTTCATTTTATAAAACTTCTATTTTTCATACAATTCCACATGACCATATTCCCCAGTCTCCGACTTTGCCTTCATGATCTTGTACTTTTGCCCTTTGTTCTGAGGTATTTCTTGCATTTCTCCTTTCAACCACTAATTTGCATTGGAGTATTTATTATTTTTTCCTTTAATAGAGCTACTGGGTTGTTGCTGTTAGGAGGATATTTTTTTGCTGTTGCTTTGAGCTCTAGAAACCTTTTTTGGGGGCTTCACCTCAATTTCCTTAAGAACTCATCTATATTTTCTTGTTCAGATTGTTATCTGTCTCCTCCTCCACCTCTATTTGGCTGAACATGTGTTTGTTCTAACTGAACTTTTTTCTTTGGCTGCTGGACCCTTCAGATGGGATGTCAACTTTCCTTGTTATCTAACACAGCTAGTTGTTGGTACTGGAACAACTGTCTGCCAAGCTAGTGGACGTGTGTGGTTATGTAGAAACAGGCAAGTTGCCACACCATTAATAAAGGAACTAGAGAAAGTCTCATTGCTTGTACTTGTATAGTTTCAGCGTGAGGGAAGATTTGCTTTACCCCTTAAGTTCCCACTTGACCATTTGGGGGACATAGAAACCCAGCACGCTTACAAGGAATGAGTGTTGACTTTGCCTCCAAGAGTTCCCTAGGTGGCTACAGAGATCTCTGGAGCTCCCTGGGACTCCCATTCAGGCTGCCCAACTCTCAGGGGAGAAAAGTCCTAGTCTCACTCACTTCCTGCTGTCTAGAGAGCAAAACTCATTATGTTTGGAGGCGAAGTGAAGCGAGCTTCCTTCAGGTCACTAAGTTTCCCAGGATTCTCCATAAATAACCTTAATAATGTTGTATATTTATTTTCTTTTTGGTATTTTAATTCTGCTTTTCTTCTTTGCTGGCTGAACTTAATCAAAATGTAAAAGAAATAAATGTGAAATAATCCAAAGAATGGATTCAGCACCGGTTTTAACCTTGATCTCTTAGCCATTCACACCATTTGTCTCAACATCTCTATACCTCCCGCAACTCCAGCTTTCATAACTCTAACATTTTTTCCTCAACTGACAGAAATGGCAATGGGGAATCAATGCTGAGCAAGGAGAGCTGCGTAGTACCTGTCAAATGAAACCACAGGGGATCCCCTGTCCACCCTGGCCTTGTTTCCAACATCTAGCCTTTGAGCAGTTTGTTTCTAGATTGCCAAGCCTTGATTTCCACTTTCACCATTCACCACTTGAGATTACATCATTTTAACATCTTCTATTATGATAAAACAGATACTCTCAAAATAACTTGAAAGAATACCCTTTTCACTTGCTGGTCAACAGTTACTTGGAATCATTTCTCTCAGCTCTTAACATGACAATAAAGAAAGAATCAGTTTGAAGTGTGTCTTTTTTGCCTTATTTTCCTTGTCCATACCTGATAATACACTCCTTTAATGATAACAGATAATTTAAAAGCAGACTACGTCTTGCTCTGCACTGACCATCCCTCTCCGATTTTATGGGTCTCTCTAAATTGGAGTTTTAAAAATGTAATGTTGTTAAATATTTTACTAAATTTAATCAGAATCAATCAGAATTAATCAAATCACACCACATGGATCATGGGCTTGCCAGACTAATGGTATTTTAGCAGCACTTTAAAATATCTATAAATATATTAAATATTTCATTCTAATATTTTTGGTTTTTACATTGAAGCCTTTAATCAATCTGGAATTTATTTTTGTAGTTTTATGGCTAGTGTGAGGAAGAGATCCAATTTCATGTTTTTTATACAGTGAGACAATTAATCCCTCATGATTTATTTTTAAAATATCTATCCCTTTTGTACCGATTCTTATAACATTTTGAAAGCATGACTTTATATTTGGAACTATTTATTTTCATGTCAATTCTTGTTAACTGTTTCTAACATATTGGCTTTATAAGGTAAATATTAGACTCAAGGAATTTTAAATCTAATGGTGACTTCTAGATATTAAAATAAATGAGGAATATTGTCCAAATCAAAAAGAGATCATCATTTTTTGGACTAAGTTATTTTTGTTAAAATAATCATTTCACTCACTTTAAATCAAATGGAAAATTTTCTTCCAGATAGATTTAAGAACTTGACAATGATTTTATACTTTGACTAGCCTCATGGAATTTCTGTCTGGTATGACTGAGTTTCACTAGGTAAAAATAACATGTATAGTACCAGCAAAATCTGAGAGAGGAAAAGAAGGGATAATAACATGATATACACAAATATTTTTAAAATAGAAGAAATTGAAATTTGGAAAGTGATATTTGCATTTGCATTTGGAGAAAAAGATTTATTTTTTACTCAGAACCAAAAAGCTGTCAATCACAAATCTGAACTTATTGTCTTGCTCAGATGCTGTGTTTTATTTTTAATTTTAGTACTGTTCTAGAATCACTTTTTAGACTGGGCATATTACTTTTAGACAGTTTACTGTCTGGTGCTAGTTACAGCAAGGTATTGGAAAAAGCAGTCACATCTAATTATACAGACTGAAAGTGAAAAAATAACCTCTATTTGGAGGTCTACTTTTTTACATTAATTAATAAATAATTTAAGTTCTATAGACACTGGTAATTAGAGAAAGATTTTAATGTCTCTGACAAATTAAAACATATATTTCAGAGAAGTAAGAAATTCTATATGAAATCAAGAATTTGCAAACTTCCATCCATTAAGAATCTTCACTTACAGACTAGTGGAGGAAAAATAAGCAGATCTTACTTAGAAACTGATGAAATGATGTAATTTTCCTTAGAGTAGAAACGAGAATGTCCTTGATATTTTGCCTCAGGTAGTAGAGTATATTAACCCTTACATATGCAAGTATAATTTGAATTTGAACTTCTTATATTTTATTTCCCTTTAGTTTGAGATACTAAAGATAAATGGAGACAGAACAGCTGCTTCATCCCTGTTGTAGCAGGTAATATTGTCTACTAGGAATTTGGCTCTCTATGATTACACTGGCAAATATATATTTCTCCAAGGAACCAGTCAATTGAGACCATATTTCAGACACATATCTCAGGTTTAAACTTAATTAACCAACTAGGTGAAGACAGGTCTAGCCATTAACTACAATCGTCGAGAGTTCCCATCTGCCAGGTGGTTTAGACCAGATCTCCAATAAAAGAAGAAATACATATCAGAAAGTTCCATTTGAAATCTAACTGTCCCCTTACCACATCTGTGAATACAAATGTATATTTTTTTTAATGCATTGTGTTATAAATCTCAAAGCCCTAAGCTTTCATTTGCATGATTAGCAAAAAAAAAAAATCCAATATTTTTCTGGCATCTCCATCAATTACCCAGGTATCTGGAGAAGCATGTATTTGTGGGTAGGTAAGGGTTGTTTGGTTACCATTTGATATTTTGTAATGCTTCCAACATTCTAAGTCCTTGGTCCTAGTTTCATTTATTTAACAATTATTGATTGAACATCTACTATGAGCAAGATATGATTCTAGGTACTGGACACAATTAATTAACAAGATTGTGAAAGTCCCTGATCTCCTGGAGGTAGCTTTCTAGTATCACAGCCTTCACTGTTTTTCTGGGCCGTTGATGCTGATCTTCTGTGCCATTGCTACCCAAGTCCTTAGGCCCCACCTCCATGCTGCCCATCAGCTGCTTCTCTGTAGCTGCAGACCTCTTCTGGACTGTTCGCTTAAGTGCTCTTTCTCTACTCAGGTCAGCGTAAAACTTCTTATGCTTCCTGGAACAAGCTCTTTCAAAGGAATTTATCATAGCAGAGCTTTTGCACCCTTTAGGACATAGTTCTTTCATTTATGCCCATGGTTCTTAACCTTGGCTGTGGATCAGAATCATTTAGCGAGATGTTTAAAAGATAAAGATTTTCTGGTTCACTTCACGGCTGAGAGCAAAACCCAACAATCTATATTCTTTTTTTATTTTTTGGTCACACCAGGAAGCTTGTGGGATCTTAGTTCCCCAGCCAGGGATCGAACCCAGGCCCGGGGAAGTGAAAGCACCAAGTTCTAACCAGTGGACAACCAGGGAATTCCCAACAATCTATATTCTTAAAAAAACCCTCACATGATTCTGATGAAGGCTAAAGCTCAGCCTCATATTTCACCTGGTCTCATGAACCCCTTCATATCTGAACCCTACTACTCAATTTCACTCGCTCTAGCAAATTCAATTCATGTGTTTGGTTTTGGCTCGTTTGTTTGCTTGTTTCAAGACCCTGATTTTTTTTTCCATCCTTCTGGCCCCACATGAGGATTCTCAGTTCATCAAGTGTTTGAATATGCCCAAACCCTAATTGTGGGTAAGTTCAAGTTCATTCTCACGCTGTGGTTTACATGTTTATGTCCCTGGGCTGGGACTAACATTCCACAATAGTTACAAGATTCAATATTTACTAAAAATACAAAGGCTGGTGTACATAGAGAGCATAGAGATACCCCAAGGGTGGTGGTATCTAAAACCCAGGAAACTAAATGTCATCTTAAACTCAGCCAAATTACAGTTACTCATAAAATTTCTGTGGGAAAGAACATTATGAGAGATAAAGATGAATATTAGAACATTAATTTAACAAAAATGTGTTTGTTTTTGACTAACTTCTGCTTCTGGAAATATGAAGTTATCTCTGCAGACAAGGAAACGAGGATGGTGCTCAGGAGCTCATGCTGATGCGGAGCCACTTAGATTCAACTCCTGGCAATGACGCCTTCTATCAGGGTGGTCAAGATAAAACGTTTAGTCTCTAAGGTCTAGTTTCCCATCACTGAGGCAGAAATGTTAGTAGTGCCTACCTACATTATAGGGTTACCCTAAGTTCTGGTTAAGACAAGGCACATTAAGCACTTAATATATATAAGGGTTCAAGAAACTAATGACTGATACTGATATCATTATTATTGATATTGTTATCATTATCATGAGTAAATTTATGAAGTTGGGAGTCTTAGGTAGGACTTCTCACTGGATAAGTTCTATAACCAAAGTTATTATGGAATGTCCTGATAAGCATTTTCTTTCAGTGGTCATTACACAAGAGTTATCATAAAATTTTTCTTTCTCTTTTTTGGGAGCGAGCAAGAGGAACTGTCTCATTGTCTCTCAGGCCAAAGGGAAGAAGCCTAATTCCTTTCTAAAGTAAAAAATTATCACTCTTTTTGGTTTAAATGTCAATCGTGTTTATATTTTTAAAAATGTGTGATGAAACTACATCTGACAAGCTGTTTCCAATTCAATTGGGAGATCTCAAGAGTTAACTGATATTTTTTCTGACACTCAGGCAGATAAAATTTTTTGACAAGTTCTCTTATCAAAAGGTACTTTCTAAATAAATTATATACAAATAAATATAAGGGATAATTTTATAAAAATCACATAAATTTCTGCTATGAAAACACAGTTTTGAAGATAAAATATTTGAGGATTCTTTAAATTATAAATCAATTGAGAATAACAATAGAAATAAAAAAAGATTATATGTGTGTAAAAATATGTATAATATACAATATAATGATCTGACTTCATTTATGAAGATCATAAGGGAACTAGCCTATTTGACCCCTACCTATACCTACTTATAAAACTGTTTTGCAAGTTATCATTGGTTCACTTCCCAATATCTAATTTAAAGTTTTCTTTATAAAACATAGGCATTGGGCTGAAAGAACATGCAATGTAAATTAATGGAATCTAGTATACTTGCCTTCTTTCTTTTCACTTTGAATCAATTTTTTCATGAGAATAAATGTTTGTGATAAAATTCTGAGTATATTTGCTACAGGTGGCTATTTGCTTCATTCAAAAATTCGCAAAACGATATGTTGATGTCACAAAGAAAAAAATAATATTATAAAACTATAGGTAAAAATTAAAACTTGAAAATTTAGTTATTTTATTTTTTGTTTCTTTTGGGGTTTTTTTTGAATTTTATTTTATTTTTTATACAGCAAATTCTTATTAGTCATCAATTTTACACACAACAGTGTACACATGTCAGTCCCAATCGCCCAGGTCATCACACCAACAGCCCCATCCCCCACGGCATTCCCCCCTTGGTGTCCATACATTTGTTCTCTACATCTGTGTCTCAATTTCTGCCCTGCAGAAATTGTACCAATTTTCTAGGTTCCACATATATGCGTTAATATATGATAATTGTTTATCTTTTTCTGACTTACTTCACTCTGTATGACAGTCTCTAGATCCATCCACGTCTCAACAAATGCCACAATATCGTTCCTTTTTATGGCTGAGTAATATTCCATTGTATATATGTACCACTTCTTCTTTATCCATTCATCTGTCGATGGACATTTAGGTTGCTTCCATGACCTGGCTATTGTAAATATTGCTGCAATGAACATTGGGGTGCATGTGTCTTTTTGAATTATGGTTTTTCCTGAGTATATGCCCAGTAGTTGGAATGCTGGGTCATGTGGTAATTCTATTTGTAGTTTTGTTTTTTGTTTTTTTTTTTTGTGGTACATGGGCCTCACACTGTGTGGCCTCTCCCATTGTGGAGCACAGGCTCCGGACACACAGTCTCAGTGGCCATGGCTCATGGTCCCAGCCAATCCGTGGCATGTGGGATCTTCCCAGACTGGGGCACTAACCCATGTCCCCTGCATCAGCAGGCAGACTCTCAACCACTGCGCCACCAGGGAAGCCTTATTTTTAGATTTTTAAGGATCCTCCATACTGTTCTCCACAGTGGCTGTATCAATTTACATTCCCATCAACAGTGCAAGAGGGTTCCCTTTTCTCCACACCCTCTCCAGCATTTGTTGTTTGTAGATTTTCTGATGATGCCCATTCTAACTGGTGTGAGGTGATACCTCATTGTAGATTTGATTTGCATTTCTCTAATAATCAGTGATGTTGAGCAGCTTTTCATGTGCTTCTTGGCCATCTGTATGTCTTCTTTGGAGAAATATCTATTTAGGTTTGCTGCCAATTTTTGGATTAGGTTGTTTGTTTTTTTAATATTGAGCCGCATGAGCTGTTTATGTATTTTGGAGATTAATCCTTTGTCTGTTGATTCATTTGCAAATATTTTCTCCCATTCCGAGGCTTGTCTTTCATCTTGTTCATGGTTTCCTTTGCTATGCAAAGGCTTTGACGTTTCATTAGGTCTCATTTGCTTATTTTTGTTTTTATTTCCATTTCTCTAGGAGGTAGATCAAAAAAGATCTTGCTGTGGTGTATGTAAAAGAGTGTTCTTCCTATGTTTTCCTCTGAGAGTTTTACACTGTCCGGTCTTACATTTAGGTCTCTAATCCACTTTGAGTTTATTTTTGTGTATGGTGTTAGGGAGTGTTCTAATTTCATTCTTTTACATGTAGCTATCCAGTTTTCCCAGCACCACTTATTGAAGAGTCTGTCTTTTCTCCATTGTATATTCTTGCCTCCTTTTTCATAGATTAGTTGACCATAAGTGCATGGGTTTATCTCTGGGCTTTCTATCTTGTTCCATTGATCTATATTTCTGTTTTTGTGTCAGGACCATATTGTCTTGATTACTGTAGCTTTGTAGTATAGTCTGAAGTCAGAGAGTCTGATTCCTCCAGCTCTGTTTTTTTCCCTCAAGATTGCTTTGGCTATTCGGGGTCTTTTGTGTCTCCACACAAATTTTAAGATTTTTTGTTCTAGTTCCGTAAAAAATGCCATTGGTAATTTGAAAGGGGTTGCACTGAATCTGTAGATTGCTTTGGGTAGTATAGTCATTTTCACAATATTGATTCTTCCAATCCAAGAACCTGGTATAACTCTCCATCTGTTGGTATCATTTTTAATTTCTTTCATCAGTGTCTTATAGCTTTCTGCATATAGGTCTTGTCTCCCTAGGTAGGTTTATTCCTAGGTTTTTTATTCTTTTTGTTGCAGTGGTAACTGGGAGCATTTCCTTAATTTCTCTTTCAGACTTTTCATCATTAGTGTATAGGAATGCAAGAGATTTCTGTGCATTAATTTTGTATCCTGCAACTTTATCAAATTCATTGATTAGCTCTAGTAGTTTTCTGGTGGCATCTTTACGGTTCTCTATGTATAGTATCATGTCATCTGCAAACAGTGGCAGTTTTACTTCTTCTTTTCCAATTTGTATTCCTTTTATATCTTTTTCTTCTCTGATTGCTGTGGCTAGGACTACCAAAACTATGTTGAATAATAGTGCTGAGAGTGGACATCCTTGTCTCGTTCCTGATCTTAGAGGAAATGCTTTCAGTTTTTCACCATTGTGAATGATGTATGCTGTGGGTTTGTCATATATGACCTTTATTATGTTGAGGTAGGTTCCCTCTATGCCCATTTTCTGGAGAGTTCTTTTCATAAACAGGTGTTGAATTTTGTCAAAACTTTTCTCTGCATCTATTGAGGTGATCATATGGTTTTTATTCTTCATTTTGTTAATATTGATTTGTGTATATTGAAGAATCCTTGCATCCCTGGGATAAATCCCACTTGATCATGGTGTATGATCCTTTTAGTGTGTTGTTGGATTCTGTTTGCTAGTATTTTGTTGAGGATTTTTGCATCTATATTCATCAGTGATATTGGTCTGTAATTTTCTTTTTTTGTAGTATCTTTGCCTGGTTTTGGTATCAGGGTGATGGTGGCCTCATAAAATGAGTTTGGGAGTGTTCCTTCTCTGCAATGTTTTGGAAGAGTTTGAGAAGGTTGGGTGTTAGCTTTTGTCTAAATGTTTGATAGAATTCACCTGTGAAGCCATCTGGTCCTGAAGATTTTTAATCACAGTTTCAATTTCATTACTTGTGATTGGTCTGTTCATATTTTCTATTTCTTCCTGGTTCAGTCTTGGAAGATTATACCCTTCTAAGAATTTATCCATTTCTTCCAGGTTGTCCATTTTATTGGCATACAGTTGCTTGTAGTAGTCTCTTAAGATGCTTTGTATTTCTGCGGTGTCTGTTGTAACTTCTCCTTTTTCATTTCTAATTTTATTGATTTGAGTCCTCTCCTTCTTTTTCTTGATGAGTCTGACTAATGGTTTATCATTTTCTTTATTTTCTCAAAGAACCAGCTTTTAGTTTTATTGATCTTTGCTCTTGTTTTCTTTGTTTCTATTTCATTTATTTCTGCTCTGATCTTTATGATTTCTTTCCTTCTGCTAACTTTGGGTTTTGTTTGCTCTTCTTTCTCTAGTTCTTTAGGTGTAAGGTTAGATTGTTTATTTGAGATTTTTCTTGTTTCTTGAGGTAGGCTTGTATACCTATAAACTTCCCTCTTAGAACTGCTTTTGCTGCATTGCATACGTTTTGGATCATCGTGTTTTCATGGTCATTTGTCTCTAGGTATTTTCTGATTTCCTCTTTGATTTCTTCAGTGATCTCTTGGTTATTTAGTAACATATTGTTTAGCCTCCATGTGTTTGTGTTTTTTACGGTTTTTTCCCTGTAATTCATTTCTAATCTCATAGCGTTGTGGTCAGAAAAGATTCTTCATATGATTTCAATTTTCTTAAATTTACTGAGGCTTGATTTGTGACCCAAGATGTGATTTATCCTGGAGAATGTTCCATGCACACTTGAGAAGAAAGTGTAATCTTCTGTTTTTGGATGGAATTTCCTATAAACATCAATAAAATCTATCTGGTCTGCTGTGTCATTTAAAGCTTCTGTTTCCTTATTTATTTTCATTTTGGATGATGTGTCCATTGGTGCAAGTGAGGTGTTCAAGTCCCCCACTATTATTGTGTTACTGTCGATTTCCTGTTTTATAGCTGTTAGCAGTTGCCTTATGTATTGAGGTGCTCTTATGTTGGGTGCATATATATTTATAATTGTTACATATTCTTCTTGGATTGATCCCTTGATCATTATGTAGTGTCCTTCCTTGTCTTTTGTAACATTCTTTATTTTAAAGTCTACTTTATTTGATATGAGTATTGCTACTCCAGCTTTCTTTTGGTTTCCATTTGCATGGAATATCTTTTTCCATTCCCTCACTTTCAGTCTGTATGTCTCCCTAGGTCTGAAGTGGGTTTCTTGTAGACAGCATATATATGGGTCTTGTTTCTGTATCCATTCAGCAAGCCTGTGTCTTTTGGTTGGAGCATTTAATCCTTTCACGTTTCAGGTAATTATCGATATGTATGTACCTATGACCATTTTTTTAATTGTTCTGGGTTTGTTTTTGTAGGTCCTTTTCTTCTCTTGTGTTTCCCACTGAGAGAAGTTCCTTTAGCATTTGTTGTAGAACTGGTTTTGTGGTACTGAATTCTCTTAGTGTTTGCTTGTCTGTAAAACTTTTGATTTCTCCATCAAACCTGAATGAGATCCTTGCTGGATAAAGTAATCTTGGTTGTAGGTTCTTCCGTTTCATCACTTTTAGTATATCATGCCACTGCCTTCTGGCTTGTAGCGTTTCTGCTGAGAAATCAGCTCTTAACCTTATGTGAGTTCCCTTGTATGTTGTCATTTTTCCCTTGCTGCTTTCAATAATTTTTCTTTGTCTTTAATTTTTGCCAGTTTGATTACTATGTGTCTCAGTGTGTTTCTCCTTGGGTTTATCCTGTATGGGACTCGCTGCATTTCCTGGACTTGGGTGGCTATTTCCTTTCCCATGTTAGCGAAATTTTCGATTATAATCTCTTCAAATATTTTCTCTGGTCATTTCTCTCTCTCTTCTCCTTCTGGGACCCCTTTAATGTGAATGTTGTTGCATTTAATGTTGTCCCAGAGGTCTCTTAGGCTGTCTTCCTTTCTTTTCATTCTTTTTTCTTTATTCTGTTCCATAGCAGTGAATTCCACCATCCTGTCTTCCAGGTCACTTATCCATTCTTCTGCCTCAGTTATTCTGCTATTGATTCCTTCTTGTTTAGTTTTCATTTCAGTTACTGTACTGTTCATCTCTGTTTGTTTGTTCTTTAATTCTTCTAAGTCTTTGTTAAACATTTCTTGCTTCTTCTCGATCTTTGCCTCTTTTCTTTTTCTGAGGTCCTTGATCATCTTCACTATCATTGTTCTGAATTCTTTTTCTGGAAGGTTGCCTATCTCCACTTCCTTTAGTTTTTTTCTGGGGTTTTAACTTGTTCCTTCATCTGGTACATAGCCCTGTGCCTTTTCATCTTGTCTATCTTTCTGTGAATGTGGTTTTTGTTCCACAGCCTGCAGGATTGTAGTTCTTCTTGCTTCTGCTGTCTGCCCTCTGGTGGATGAGGCTATCTAGGAGGCTTGTGCAAGTTTCCTGATGGGTGGCACTGGTGGTAGGTAGAGCTGACTGTTGGGCAGAGCCCAGTAAAACTTTAATCCGTTTGACTGCTGAAAGGTGGGCCTGGGTACCCTCCCTGTTGGTTGTTTGGCCTGAGGCAACCCAACACTGGAGCCTACCTGGGCTCTTTGGTGGGGCTAATGGCAGACTCTGGGAGGGCTCACGCCAAGGAGTACTTCCCAGAACTTCTGCTGCCAGTGTCCTTGTCCCCACGGTGAGCCACAGCCACCCTTGCCTCTGCATGAGACCCTCTGACACTAGTAGGTAGGTCTGGTTCAGTCTCCCCTGGAGTCACTTCTCCTTCCCCTCGGTCCCGATGTGCACATTACTTTGTGTGCGCCCTCCAAGAGTGGAGTCTCTGTTTCCCCCAGTCCTGTTGAAGTCCTACAATCAAATCTCACTAGCCTTCAAAGTCTGATTCTCTAGGAATTCCTCCTTCCGTTGCCAGACCCCCAGGTTGGGAAGCCTGATGTGGGGCTCAGAACCTTCACTCCAGTGGGTGGACTTCTGTGGTATAAGTGTTCTCCAGTCTGTGAGTCAACCACCCAGTAGTTATGGGATTTGATTTTACTGTGATTGCGCCCCTCCTACCATCTCATTGTGACTTCTCCTTTGTCTTTGGATGTGGGGTATCTTTTTTGGTCAGTTCCAGTGTTTTCCTGTTCATGATTGTCCAGGAGCTAGTTGTAAATCTGGTGTTCTTGCAAGAGGGAGTGAGAGCATGTCCTTCTATTCTGCCATCTTGGTTTCAATCTGCCCCCAAATTTTAAATGTACACTTTCCTTCTGGCTATTAGGAATTATATGTTAAGAAGTCCAAGACTGGCCTTCAGAAGAAGCTGAATCAAGCACTCTCTGCCCCTCAGTCAGAGTTTGGGACTAGAGCTGTGTCCCAACCACCTTCTGCTACTAACTGGGTGTTAGCAGTGACTGTGGACAAGTTGAACTGCCTCTCTGGGCTTCTCTGTCCTCATCAGAAAAATAAAGGGGTTGGATTAAAAAATTTAGTTATTTTAAATAAAATTATTTACATTTCATACTGTAATGTATAATGTTAGTTTCCAAAAGAAAATTTACTTATAAATTTATACATAGGAAAATCCTAAGATTTGTTATCTGTCTGGAAAGAAAGACAAAGACATGGCTTGATAAGGTAGTAATACAGAAAACCCATCATTGTGACATACAGTGTTTCTTTTTTGGTTGGCTTGGGCAAACAGATGGTTATGTGATTATGTTGGCAGAGGTGGCATTGAGGGGATATCTCACTTTGTGTCACCATGGCTCCCTTCTCTCATCAGCTATTATAACTATAAAATTTCTCACAGTTTTCCAACTATAAAAGCAGGGGAAGAATTAAGAGACTACAATCTTTCACATCTCAAGTTGCAATACTCTCCAATAATCAAAACTTAAGATATTAAATGCAATAATAAAACTTTTATCTTACAATTGATTCTAACAATCTGAGATGATCTTATATTGTACTTTATTTATTTTTTTTTTTGTGGTACGCGGGCCTCTCACTGTTGTGGCCTCTCCCATTGTGGAGCACAGGCTCCTGACGCGCAGGCTCAGCAGCCATGGCTCACGGGTCCAGCCGCTCCGCAGCATGTGGGACCTTCCCGGACCGGGGCACAAACCCGCATCCCCTGCATCGGCAGGCGGACTCTCAACCACTGCGCCACCAGGGAAGACCTTATATTGTACTTTTGATTCTATGCTGGAATTGTACATTTTGTAGATAGCTATGACTTCCAAGTATGTTTCAATATGGGAAATAATAATTCTAATGTGAGACATAAAAAAATTAAAGTCTTTTTAGTTAATGAACTTATGCAGATTCAGCCTCGGGGGAATGATGATAATGAAAAGGATAATATATTATGAGAAGCACTATTCTTTTGTATGACAAGGTCTATTTTTTCCTTTTCACACAGAGAAACCACTAAATAATAAAAATGAACCTATCTTTAATTCTCTTCTATATTTTGAATGAAGTTTGAGGAGTTAATTTTTACCTGAGTAAAAAACATGTAATAGAGAATTCCATGCTAGCACTAAAACTCTTTCCCCAGGTTTTTCTTTT
>NW_006796449.1:293220-306098 GCF_000442215.2 Lipotes vexillifer | reverse complement strand
GCACTAAATCTCTTTCCCCAGGTTTTTCTTTTCTGAAAGCTTAATGAAGGAGATACTAGTTCCATTCTCTAACATCTTGGCACAGGACTTTAGGGATATAAACAATTAACTTCATCCAGCATAAAGCTGAGCTTCCTGGCTCAGAAAGCAAATGTATACACAGTTTGATTCTACTTATGCCATTGTATGCCATGAATTTCTAGGTTAGTTGGACATACTTGTCACTTTCCTTTACTTCCTAGTGTGAAAATCTAATTGGCTGGCTGTCTTATAGTTTACCCCCCAAATAAAAGATTGTATTACAAAGCAGGTATCTAATGAGAGGGAAAATCAGGATGGAAGTATACAATTCTTCCTTTATCCCATAAATTTCCAAAGACAATATGAATAAATTTGAAAGAAAAATAATATTACTAAAAGGAAAACCAGCCTTACAATCTCATCCTAATGGGATATGCAGAAGTATGAATCGTATTTTACACAGCTAAGTTAGTAAGATGTTAGGTTGACGGATGTTTAGAGAAAATTTGTGTGCTTCCTCATAGGGAAATGTACATACTAGCTTCCATAGCTTCCCAGTATACTTCAATGATGTTTCCTTTGCTAGCTGTATAATCATACAAAGTGGGCAAATATTTAATGATGACGCCTAAATTTTTTCTTGTTAGATTCATTCAAAATATTCAGATGCTGTTTTGTGAGTTACTCTCTAGTGAATAACTAGAGTAAACACGATTGACATTAGTGCTATTTTATCTTTATTGCTGCCATGTTAAGGTGCATACCGTTTTTATTTACCTGTACTAACCCAACTTACAACTAAATTGCACATTGTTCAACTGCCCCAACATTCTACTTAACTTTTTTAGCCTTTGGCACACTTTGTACTTTTGACACAGTAGAATAAAAATGAAGAGATTGGTTCTGGTACAGATCAGGTTCTTATCAAAGTGAATTGAGTTCTTTAATCAACAACATATTTTTTAAAAGAAATTAAAACAAATGTTTGGAGATTCCCTGATTTTCTAATGGTTTGCTTTTCTCATTTTTAAAGTAGCCTTAAGCCAAAGTAAAGTTGAAGTTGGGGGGTGGGGGAGGAGGTTTAGTTATGCAATCCAGAAGTTTGTTGACAAAACTTTTTTGATGACTTCCAATTTATTATAGAAAGTGAATTTCCAGAATAGTATGAAAAGCAAGTGAATCACATTATTCTCAGTCAAAAAATTTAAATGCAAAACAGTTCTGAAAATGTTTAAGTTTTGTGCCTCTGTAGCAGATTCTTACTTCCGAGCAGTTTATTCTGTACGAAAAACAAATATCTAAATACCTACCTATGAAACTATTAAATAGAGTTGGTAAAACTAATTTCCATAGTAAGAAAAACTCAAGTTTCAACTTAGTGAATTGATCTTTTGTGTATGCTTCTGTACTTGAAATAAATTGAGGTCTTTAGACAGAACCAAGCGTAGAAGTAAACCATGTAAAGTTTCCAAATCTTTTCTCTTTCAAAATCTTGTTTTCCATAATTAAAGGATCCACAGAAGAAGACTAAAATCTAAGACTAGACCGATTTTGTTTTTCCTCCTTGAAAAGAGAGTATTGGTGGTAATTTGACTCATTTCAGTTCACTCTATTTATTTTTAATCTGTTCTTTCATCTTATGGCAAATACTCCTTCTGTTTTATTGCAATATTGTAATTTTTCATTATTTTGATAAGTTTTAAAAATATTTTCTTGTAAAAAGTATTGTCTAACTTTCATTAAATTTAAAACTTTGGTTCTGCAAAAGACAATGTCAAGAGAATGAAGAGACAAACCACAGACTGGGAGAAAAATATTTCCAAAAAATACATCTGAGAAAGGACTGCTATCCAAAATATATAAAGAACTCATAAAATGCAACAGTAAGAAAACAAGCTCAAAAACATAATATAAAACAAATATTTTACAGTTTGGGATTAGCAGATACAAACTACTACATATAAAATAGATGAAGAATAAGGTCCTACTGTATAGCACAGGAAACTATATTTGATATCTTGCAATAAACCATAATGGAAAAGAAAAAAAAAACAGAAAACAAGTAACTTGCCTAAAAAATGGACCGAAGATCTGAACAGACACACCAGTAAGGAAGATATACAAATGACAAATAAAGTTATGAAAATTTGCTCTACATATATGTCATTAGAGAAATGCAAATTAAAACAATGAGATACCACTACACACCTATTGGACTGGCCAATAAATCCAGAACACTGACAACACTTAAAATACTAGAGAGGACTTGGAGTAACAGGAAGTCCAATTCATTGCTGCTGGAAATGCAAAATGGTTTAGCCACTGTGAAAGACAGTTTGGTGGTTTCTTATAAAACTAAGCATACTCTTGCCATACTCTCCAATGTTGCACTCCTTGGTATTTACCCAAATGAACTGAAAATATATACCTACATATTGTGAATGTGTATGAATTTGGGGTATATAGGAACTCTCTGTATTTTCTACTCAATTTAGTTGTGAACCTAAAACTGTTCTAAAAAATAAAGTTTATTAATTAAAAAAGCGTCATATGAATTATATTTTTCTGTGAACTTACAAGGTGAGGCATCTTCTCCATTATGTTCCAATATTTTTAAATAGTTTTTTTCCCCCTCTTTCTCTTTCTTAACATTTTATGAGGAGAGATTTATTCAAGTCTTCTTTTTGCACAAAAACATAAGAAGTAGGAAAGTTCTATAGCTCTTTTCACTGTTTGTTTGGATGTTTATAGATTTTCCCTTTCAGACCTTAACAATATATCAAGTTATTATTCTGTATAGCACCTACCTCCATCTGTGAGAGTAATCTGACATTTATTTAGGGCATATCTACACAAGATTCTTCTGCTCTCTTTCTGGCCATTTTAGATAGCCATATAAACAACCTGGACATGTCTAGAATTTTGAGGTTAGCTACTGTAGTCAGATACCCTTTTTTTACTCAGAAATCATAGTCATATTATAGCATAAAGTATAATCCACAATTAAATAAAAGTAAATTGGTATTAAGATTATAATAATCACTATTAATATAATTGTACAAATTATTATAAGAAAATGCTATAATTAGAAACCTTATTTATGAACTTGTCTTACATATTTAGTAAATTTAATTAAAATGCAATTTTGATTTTTCATGTATAATAAATTTATGAATACTGTGGTGTCAATATAAATTGAAAATATTGTTTCTCACAACCCACACATGTCCAAAAGTATAAAGTTATTGTTAAGAAAGCTTTTCAAAATCTTTGAAATCTATTTTTATTATATACTCATGTAAGTCTCCTTTATTCTTAGAATTTGAGTGATGGCATTATCCAGTTATGGAATGCATAAACAAAAATAAAAAATAACTTTCAATAATTAAAGTATGTTATAGAAATGTTTATACATAGTCAATTACTTTAAGTATAAAGAAAGGGATATATGTTTTTATTTACATAGAAACAGCTTATCTCCACTGTCATTTAATAAGTATCTAATAAAGTTGACAAACAGCTGTTTCAACTTCTGTTTCAAGAAGGTAGGCTGGGCAGAAACTGCAGCCTCCCCTGGTCTCAAATCCTTACACATGACTTTTTAAAACATATTTTTAAATTATCCAACAAATGAGAAAATCTGTAAGAACAATTTCATGAAATCAGAGACTATGAGAAATTCTGGGAAGACAGAGATCATGTCAGGTTGGTATTGAAAATGGAAATCACAACCCCAAATAAAAGAGAGTTCTTAAACCAATTTGAGACTGCTGTAAAAGAACTTCGCAGGCAGAGGTGAAAGATATAAGAACATGCAGACCAAGGAGCAAACAATAAGGTAATCAGTTGGGAAAGGGATTGGTGCAGCCTAGTGCAAGGATTTTTGCACCTCTTTGCTCCCACACCCCATTGGACAGGACAGCAACTCCAGTCAGGAACAGTCTATGTGGCTCCAAGGGTGGGGAAATGACTAGAGACTTTCAGCAGACCTGGGAAACTTCCATATCTAGGGAAATAGGTCTTCCACATTCTCTAAGGTCAATGAAAACCACCTCCACTAAGCCTACAGCAACTGCTCCTGACCTTCCCTCAAACACTGAGCAGAAAAATATAGTACAAAAGAATACAACATGGAATAAACAAAAAACACAACTTAGGAAGAAAATCTCATGATTAAGGATCATCAAAAAGCATATAGATGGGCTTCCCTGGTGGCGCAGTGGTTGGGAGTCTGCCTGCCGATGCAGGGGACACGGGTTCGTGCCCTGGTCCTGGAAGATCCCACATGCCAAGGAGCTGCTGGGCCCGTGTGCCATGGCCCTAAGCCTGCGCATCCGGAGCCTGTGCTCCACAACGGGAGAGGCCATAACAGTGAGAGGCCCGCGTACCACAAAAAAAAAAAAAAAAAAAAAGCATATAGAAGAACTTATCTCTGAGAAAGTAGAGTAACCAGAGCAAAAAAATATGACTTTAGAATAATTTTAATTTTAATCCTCTGAAAGATGTTGACAGAGTGATATATAGCCTTGAAAAAGAATCACAATAATTAGAATTCTGATAAGTTAAAATCTTAGCAAACAAAACTAAAAGAATTATCAGAGAGAAAGAGACAATCAGTGAGCTGCAAATTTGAGCAAAGGTATTCTCCCAGAAAGCAAAACAAAAGTTTGGAAGGTAAAACATTAAACATAAACAAAGCAGTGCCAACACCTAATTAGCTCTTAAGAATATGAAAATCAAAAAGGAATAAAAGATATTCACAATTATTTTCAGAACAGAAAACAGGATTATTCTATATGTAATATTGATCAGCATATAGGAATTCAGGTGTAAATAGCATAGTCCAATTTAAACAAAATAATTTTAGGAAAAAATATGTTCAATATACTTGTGGTAAAATTGGTTTTGTAAGAACAAAATATTTTGATTTTGTACACATAGTATGTTCTATGCTGGAATTGAGTAGAAAACTCACAAGTTCTGAGTAACAGTAATAGCCCATTGGTCTTGAAACAGTCTAAAACTACAGATCTAGAAAGAAATTTGTTATCAGAAAATATTGATATACAGCAGATTAAACTAGAAATACATTTAACTGTAAAGTATAAAAGAAATAACTCCAAATTTTATTTCTAATTATTTTCCCATGACTTTTTTCTTAAGAAAATGACCAGTGAAGTATAAAATTTGAATCTCTTCTGATACTTTATTGCCATGTTTTGTCATTAGGGGGGTCTCTTTGGTGCACACTTTTTGTACGTAAAATAAAAATATGACACAATATAATTTTGGGGAAATAGAAAGTATTGTGAGTTCATACAGCACATGGTCAAATACAGAAAAATTCCAGTGATGTCAACATATAAGATAGGATGGTGGGGAACAGAGCAGCTGTAAGTAAAAACATGCTTTATTCCACATTTAGTAGGAGGATAATAGATAGTATTAACTCTAACATTTGTTATTAAAGCAGGTTTAAATAGGTACAATAAAAGTATGAGGGGAACTATTAGGATAGAAGTAGATACATAACTTTAAAGCAGTAGAATAAAATGAACCAGACAAAAAAATATTTATCGAAATCACAAAGGGTAAGAAGGGCAGGGAACTTGAAATATAGTAAAAAGAAAAGAAAATAACAGAGAAACTATAGGGTCATACAAATCAATATCTACAATTAATGTAAATAAAAACTTACTTGAAATTTATTTAAAGACAAAGAATCGAGAATAGGCTCAAAAATAATTCACAATACACTATTTGCAGGGACAATCTTGCAACAAAAAAGAAAAAAATAGATATTTAAAGTAAAGAGTTATAATTGCATTTGTCAGGATTCTCCAGAAAAACACAGTCAGCTGGCTTTACCAGATATCAAAACCCAAAGCAACTGGAATTTAAAGGTATAGCTCTGGTGCCAGCAGAGAAGACTATACCAAGCCATGGGTATGAAATGTACAGTGTGGGGAATAGAGTCAATAATAATGTAACATCTTTGTATGGTGACACATGGTAACTAGACTTACTGTGGTTATCATTTTGTAATGTATAGAAATATCAAATCACTATGTTATGTACCAGGAACTAACACAGTGTTATTCCTCAAAAAACAAACAAAGAAACAAACTCTTAGAAAAAGAGGTAAGATCTGTGGTTACTGGAAGTGGGGCAGTGGGGGAGGGGAAATAAGATGAAGGTGGTCAAAAAGTACAAACATCCAATTATAAGATAAGTAAGTACTAGGGATGAAATATACAACACGAGTAATATAATTAACTCTGTTGTATGTTATATATGAAAGGTGTTAAGAGAGTAAATCCTAAGAGTTCTCATTACAAGGAAAACATTTTTTCTTTTTTCTTTTTTTGCTTTAGATGATGGGATGTTCACTAAACTTACTTTGGCAATAATGCCATGATGTATGTAAGTCAAATAATTATGCTGTGTACCTTAAACTTAAAACTTATATGTCAATTATATCTCAATAAAACTAGAAGGAAAAAAATTAAGTGATAACCAAAATAAATAAATAAACATTGTTTTCAATGAGTGATATGTGTCATTCTAAAACTAATAAATGAATTTTTCAAAATGATGATAAATAAATTTCCAGAATCCTTCCAAGTAATGCACAAAGGACAACACATAGACTGAGTCAGATAGTGTTAAAACAGAGTATGCAATCAGGTATTCACTGTAAAATAAACCCTTATTAAATGCTAGTTCTCCTCTACAAATTTATTTTTAAAAAGAAGAGATGAATATACCAATGAAACATAAATGATGTAGGTGTATTTCAAACAAATGTTGGAAGGATGTACTATTAAATAAATCATCCCCAGAAAACTGCAAATCCATTAAAAAAATCATTCTTATTTCACACAATTGGATAAAGTCTAAATAAGTTCCTAAATATATTGTTTTCAGAAAACATGAAATATGTTCATAAATTTGGTATTTGTGGAGTCTTCTTAAATAAGATACAAAAGAAAAAAACAGTAAATTAAAAATCTGTACACACCTAATTGTAAAATATCTTTATGGCAAAAGACAATGTAAATAAGGCTGAAAGACTGGGAAAGTATTTACTACATATCAGTAAAGGATTTATATTTAGACTATATTAAGAATTATGAATGCAAATCATTAGAAAAAACATGAAAATGTAATAGAAGTCTAGGCATTTTGAAGGGAATAAAAGATGCAATCAATAAATGAAAGAGGTCCAGTCTCACCAGTCATCAGGAAAAGACAAATTAAAGCAACAAAAAACATAATGTTTACCTTCTGATGGGTACATACAGAAAAAAAATATTGTAGATATGTGTGGATGTTTACATAAGTAATTTAATATAATACGGACATTTTGGGAGTCGTGGCAGTAAAAATTATAATTTTATACAAATCATCAGGTTTGCAAGACTTACCAAGAGAAACATCTGCACACAAGGACTTTTAAATATTTAAAGAATATTCATTGATTTCAGTAGCAGAAATTAGGACAAGCTAAATATCCTTCCATATAGAGAATAACTGGACAAACTTTTACACACCCATACTATGCAATATTATACTGTAGTTAAAATAAATGATGCAAATAAATACTGATCTGGGAGGAAAGCAAATTGCTAAACACTAGCTAATAAACAGCAAAATAAATTGCTAAACAGTATATATTCACAGTTGTATAATCACACTGTAGGTACTGTGTGTAGATATGTGTGTGTCTGTGTGTGGATAAACAACCAAAAATATGTTATATACTTTATGGGGACATATGCTTAAGTATTTACTCTGAAAAGCCTAAAGTTATACACTGAACTCATAAATATGCCTATTTCTAATTAAGGGAGCAGAATTAAGGTTAATTTTTAAAAGAAATTTTAGTCTTATTAATAATATTTAATGTTTTATAATGAGGATATTCATGTGTTACTTGTATAATTAAAATTTAATTTGAAATATAAAAAAATATGAGTGAGGAAGAGGACCAAATTATTAGTCGTTAGTTGGCCTGGGGTATGTGTATTTTTTATACTCTGTCCCTATAGTATAGCATTCTTATGAGCACTATATAACAAAATACATGATAAAACATTGTGAAATGTAAACCATAATAGAGATTCTAGATTTTATTCAAGGATTTGTTTTAACTTCAGGCAAAATGGTTTTATCACTAGCAGAGTATAATGAAATCTTTGCCAACAAGAATGTTAATGACCATTATGCTATTGGAAAATGCTTGGATCTAAGAAAAAGAAATTAATTTCCTCTCAATCGCTTTTCTTTTCAGAACTGTGTGAATGGGAATCTTCTGATAGACAGAATAGACCTATGAAGAAGTGGTTTGTCAGTGCATGGAATGGAAATAGGAGTGCAGGTATGTGGGGAAAACAAATAACAGTGATATAAATTAGGATTCCATTAGCAGAAGGAAAAAATGTTTTAAATAGGCATTTTTTTCAGAGGAGAACAAGAAGAAAAAATGTAAAGGAAAGTCAAAGCTCAGTGGAAGACATGGCTTGTTGAATTAATGAAGGAGTTAGCTATAGGTGTATTGTTAGTAGTGAGACAAGCTGAAATGCCTGAGAATTACAGGTTTCAAACCTAGAAAGGATTATACATAAAATCTGATCAAATCCACCTATTCTACAGAGAAAGATTATTTACCTAAAAATAAACATGTTATATGGCTTTATCAAAATTACAGTTTATGAAGCAAAGGTAATATGAGAAACCACAATTTCATGCTACATTCCAATGAGATTTCTCCCCATACTTTAGGGAAAACTCCCACTGGTAAATATTTTTCTATTTATTTTAACCACCAACAATGACTTTTTTCAATGATATACCCAAATACATTTCTATCCAGTGGAATCTGACATTTCCTTCTAGAAGAGTTAAAGATATTAGCCCAACTTTCTAGTCAAGACAAATCTAGTTGTTGTTTTTTTTCCATGCTTTGTAACTCAGCAAAAGTTTCTACTAGCAACCTGGTTGTCCAAGATGGACACAGGGGATATACTAATAATACTTCTTTCAAACTCACTGACTTGTAGTCAATAACAAAGTCTAGTATATTTTCCTCTAAATATTTTTCAGTTCTCCTATACCTCCCCCTCTTCATTCTGACACAATTTAGGTTCCTATCATTTGCAAGATACAGGAAAAAATAGACAAATCACAAGTATATAACTTGATGAATTTTCACATCATGTTAAACACACAAGACACTAGGAGTAGATAAACCAAATCTTAACAGCATCACAGCAGTCACTTAATCACTTCATCACTACTTTCCCCACCCAAGGGTTAAACCTATTACAATTTATAACACTATTATTTTTGTCTGCTTTTGAACTTTCTGTAAATAAGACCACACAGTATTTACCCTTTTATGTCTGACTTCTTTGGCTTGGCATTAGATTTTTGAGATACATAGACATACTATCACAGACATAGTTATTCATTCTCACTCCTGTGTTGTATTCCTTTGTATGGGTATATCATAATGTATTTACCCTTCCTATTCTTAATTGATATTTCAATTGCATCCAGTTTGGAGCTGTAACAAATAATGAAGTGAACATTCTTATACATTTCCTTTAATGAACATATGCTTGCATTCCTATTGGGTATATGTCTAAGAGTGGAATTGCTGGGCAATATAGAAACAAAACATCAAATTAGGCAAAAAGAAGCAACAGAGGAACATGTTTCAAATGAAAAAACAAGATAAAACTTCAGAAAAAGAACTAAGTGAAGTGGAAATAAGCAATCTATCTATAAAGAGTTCAAGGTAATGACAATAAAGATGCTCAAAGAACTCAGAAGAATGGAAGTACACAGTGAGAATTTTAATGAAGAGTTAGAAAATATGAAGAACAAAACAGAGCTGAAGAATACAATAACTGAAATTAAAAAAACAAAATGCTAGAAGAAATCAATAGCAGATTAGATGATACAGAAGAGCCAATCAGTGAACTTGAAGACAGAGTAATGGAAATCACTCAAGCTCAATGAAGAAAAAGAAAAAGAAAAAGAATGTAAAAAAAATGAGAACAGTTTAAGAGACCTCTGAGACAACATCAAGCATACTAACATTCATATTATAGGGATCCCAGAAGGAGAAGAGAGAGAGAAAGGGGCAGAAAACTTATATGAAAACATAATAGCTGAAAACTTCCCTAACCTAGAAAAGGAAACAGACATCCAGGTCCAGGAAACACAGAGTCCCAAACAGGCTCAACCCAAAGAGGACCACACCAAGACACAGTGTAATTAAAATGGCAAAAATTAAAGATAGAGAGAATATTAAAAGCAGCAAGAGAAAAGCAACAAGTTCTGTACAAGGGAACTCCCTTAAGGCTATCAGCTGACTTTTCAGCAGAAACTCTGCAGGCCAGAAAGGATTGGCACAATATACTTAAATTAATGAAAGGGAAAAAACTATAACCAAGAATATTTTACTCCACAAGGCTTCATTCAGATTTGATGGAGAGACAAAAAGTTTATAAAAATTAAAATTATAAAGATCAGATCAGAAATAGAGACTAAAAGAATAAATAAAAATAAATAAGACCAGTGAAGCTAAGAGCTGGTTCTTTGAAAAGATAAACAAAATTTATAAACCTTCAGCCAGACTTATCAAGAAAAGGGATCCCAAATATATAAAATCAGAAACGAGAAAGGAGAAGTTAAAACTAATACCACAGAAATACCAAGGATCATAGAGATTACTATGAACAATTATAAGCCAATGAAATGGACAACCTAAAAGAAATGGTCAAATTCCTAGAATTGTACAGTCTCCAAGACTGAACCAGGAAGAAACAGAAAGCATGAACAGACCAATTACCAGTATTGAAATTAAATCAGTAATTTAAAAGAAACTCCCAACAAACAAAAGTCTGGAACCAGATGGCTTCACAGGTGAGTTCTACCAAACACTTAAAGAAAAGTTAATGCCTATCTTTCTCAAACTTTTCCAAAAAACTGCAGAGGAGGGAATGCTTCTGAATTCATTCTACCAGCCCAGGGTCATGCTGACACCAAAACTAGACAAAGATATCATTTAAAAAAAAAAAAAAGAAAGAAAGAAAATTTTAGGCCAATATCACAGATGAAAATAGATGCAAAAATCTTAACAAAATGTTAACAAATCAATTCAGTAATACATTAAAAAGATCATACACCATGATCAAGTGGGATTTATCCCAGGAATGAAAGGTTGGTTCAATATCCACATCAATCAATGTGATACACCACAATAAGAATAAAAATCATATTATCATTTCAATAGATGCAAAAAAAAGCTCTTGAAAAAATTCATCATTCATCTACAATAAAAACTCTCAACAAAGTGGGTATAGAGGAAACATGACTCAACATAATAAAGGCCATATCTGACAAGCCCATAACTAACATCACATTTAATGGTAAAAAGCTGCAAGCATTTCCTTGAAGATCAGGAACAAGACAAGGATACCTACTCTTGCCACTTTTATTCAAGGTAATATTGGAAGTCCTAGCCACAGCAATCAGAATAAAATAATTAATAAGTAAAAAGATTCCAGATAGGAAAGGAAGAGGTAAACTAAATGTTTGCAGAAACTACTAGAACTCATCAATGAATCTGGTAATGTTAGAGGATACAAAAGTAATATACAAAAATATGTTGTATTTCAATACACTAACAACAAACTATCAGGAAGAGAACTTAAGAAAACAATCCCATCTATAATCACATCAAAAGGAATAAATATACCTAAGAATAAATCTAACTATGGAGGTAAAAGATCTGTACTTTGAAAACTTTAAGACACTGATGTAAGGAATTGAAGATAACACAAATAGATGGAAAGATATACAGGGCTCATAGATTGGAAGAATTTATATTGTTAAAATGACCATATGGCCCAAGGAAATCTATAGATTCAGTGCAATCCCTATCAAAATACCAATGACATTTTTCACAGAATTAGGACAGATAATTCTAAAATTTGTATGGAAACACAAAAGATCCTGAATAGCCAAAACAATCTTGAGAAAGAAGAACAAAGCTGGAGGTATCATGCTCCCTGATTTCTAACTATATTACAAAGCTATAGTAATCAAAATAGCATGCTACTGTCACAATAACAGACACAATGGAAAAGAATAGAAAACCCTACACTTATATGGACAACTAGTCTATTGAGGCAAGAATATACAATGGGGAAAAAACAGCCTCTTTAATAAATGATGTTGGGAAAACTGGACAGCTGCATGCAAAAGAATCAGACTGGACTACTTTCTATCACCATGCCCAAAAATGAACTCAAAATGGATTAAAGACTTAAATGTAACACCTGAAACCATAAAACCTCTAGAATATAGGCAAGTAAGCTCTTTGACATCTGTCTTAGCAATATTTTTTTGGATATGTCTCAGGCAAGGGAAACAAAAGCAAAAATAAACAAATGGGACTACATCACAGTGAAGGGAACTATCAAAAATATGCAAAGGCCGCCAAATGAATGGGAGAAGATATTTGCAAATGACATATCTGATAAGGGTTAATATCCAAAATATACAAAGGACTCATACAACTCAACATCAAAAAAGCAAATAACATGATTAAAAATTGGACAGAGGACCTGAATAGACATTTTTCTGAAGAAGACATACAGATGGCCAATAGGCACATGAAAAGTTGCTCAACATCACTAATCATCAAGAAAATGCAAATCCAAACCACAACAAAGTATCACCTTACCACTGTCAGAATGGTTATTATCAATAAGAAAACAAATAAGAAATATTGGTGAAGATGTAGAGAAAAGGGGACCTGCCTGCATTGTTGGTGGGAATGT
>NW_006796449.1:286281-293210 GCF_000442215.2 Lipotes vexillifer | reverse complement strand
GGCCCACCCATTATGAAAAACAGTAGGGAAAGTTCTGAAAAAAATTAAAAATAGAACTACCATAGTATCCAGCAATTCCACTACTCAGTATTTATCCACAGGAAATGAAAACACTAATTTGAAAAGATATTTGCACACCCTATGTTCATTGCAGCATTATTTACAGTAGCCAAGATATAGAAGCAACCTAAGTGTCCATCAGTAGCTGACAGATAAAGAAGATGTGGTATATTACTCAGCCATAAAAATGAACAAAATCTTGTCATTTGAGACAACATGGATGGACCTAGAGGGTATTGTGCTAAGTGAAATAAGTTGGACAGAGAAAGAAAGACAAATACTGTATGATTTCACGTATATGTGGAATCTAAAAAACAAAACTAATTAATAAACATAACAAAACAGAAAAAGAGTCACAGATACAGAGAACATACAGCCAGTGGGAAGGGGTACAGAGGGAAGAGAGAAATAGGTAAGCGAGATTAAGAGATACAAACTTCCAAATAAATGTGTAGGGAATAGAGTTGATAATTATGTAATATCTTTGTATGGTGACAGATGGTAACTAGACTTATTATGGTGATCATTTTAAAATGTACCGAAATACTGAATCATTACGTTGTATAACAGGAACTAACATAGTGCTATAGGTCAATTATACTTCCAAACAAACACACAAATATACAAACCAGCAGAAAAATATATCAGATTTGGGGTTGCTAAAGGCAGGGGGTGGGGGGGGAAGGCGAACTGGATGAAGGCAGTCAAAAGATACAAACTTTTACTTATAAGATAAGGACTAAGGATGTAACATACAATATGATAAATTTAAGTAACTGCTGTGCGTTATGTATGAAAGTTGTTAAGAGAGTAAATCCTAAGAGTTCTCATAACAAGGAAAAAAAATTTTTTTTTATTTCTTTAATTTTGTATCTATATGAGATGATGGATGTTCACTAAACTTAATGTGTTACTCATTTCAAGATGTATGTAGGTCAGACCAGTGTTGTATGTCAATTATATCTCAGTGAAACTGGAAGGAAAAAGTCAGTTATCAATATTTTGTTACTTCTTTGAGGAATATAATGTGTATTTTTTCTCAGACTACTTGCAAAATCTAATTTGCCTACTTTTTTTTCTTTTTGATTTGAGCAAATTATCTGCGATGTGCCTCTGCATGTATAATGGTAGCTTTATATTTATACTGTTTGAGGAAGTTCAATGAGTTTCTTATTCTGTGGGTTATCTCTAACTTTAAAAAATAATCCCAAATATTAAATCTTGCAATGTTGCTTTTATCCTATTATCTCCTTGCTCTCTCCCGCTGGGACTCCAATTACATGTATGCTATATTACATGACTGTGTACGTACTCGAGGTCTATAATAATTAGCTTTGATCATTTCTCTGTTTTTTCTGTCTGTGCTTGAGTTTGAATGTTTTCTATTGCTCTAGCTTCAAGTTTATTAATCTTGTCTTTTACCATATCCATTCTGCTGTTAAATCCATACAATCAGGTCTTAATTTCAAATATTGTAATTTTAAAAATTTCTGAAATACCATTTTATAGACTGTAATTCTATAGAAATTTTTCATTATTTATTTGCTTTGTCTTTATTTTCTTTAATATATGCATAATAGTTTATTAAAGTTCTTGCCTGATAATTTGAATATCAGTTTATTTCAGGTCTTTTTCTATCATCTGTTTTTCTTCTCTCAATTATCCATCACATTTTCTCTTTATTCACATGTCTTTTAATTTTTTAATGTAAGCCTAATGTAAGTCTTGTAGTGTCTAGAAGAATTATAGAGACTATGGTTATTATTCCCCTTCTTTCCCATCTAGAAAGAATTCTACTTTTCCTCTGTTCAGCAGATTAGGTGATCAACTGATCACCTCAATCCAATCAAGAAATGATTTGGGTGGTTGGTAGAGGTTGCAACTTAGTAAGCCTTTGTCAATTCTGGTTTATCCTTGCTCCTCTTACATGGCCCTCCCAGGCCTTTGATTGACTGGTGAACGACTATACATAACTTACTGGAGGGTTCTGGTTTTTGATTTGCTTCGTTTTAGCTCTATTGATTCTCAACATCTGCTGCTTCAATATCTGGCAAATGTCTTGACATGGAGACTACCCATTTATTTGAAGCAAGCCCATGTCTCTAGTGGGATTTTATCTCCTAAGTGTCCACACATGGCAGAAGATTTTATTCTGCATTTTAGAAGTTAACAAACTAAGCCTCTTGCCACCACCACCATCATCAATACCACAGACACAAACAAGTCACTCGACAAATGTCTGATCAGGAAGATGTACTTGGGCCCCACTAGGTTATCCTCCAGCACACCAGCCTATATAACAGTCAAAAGCTCTTCTGGATTCCTTTTGCCTCAGGAGAGTCCATGCCCCTTGTTTAAGCCCAATTTTCTGCTTGTGCTCGGAATCAGCAAATGATTCTAAGGCATGGCAGTAATTGTCAGATCATTTAAAAAGGGTTCTTCCCACAATGTAATTTTAGCTTCTCTAGTCTTTGTTGATATCACAATCTTTGACATCTTAAAAAACAGATTTGTGAATATTCTTTTATTTTTAAAATATTTTATCACAAGCATTGACCTGATAAAATACTGGCTAACTTTCAAACTTTTCAACAGAGGGATAAATTCTGCTGTGCTCTCCCCCTTCTCCTCTCCTTTCCTACTATTATTTATTGTTTATTATGTGTCAAACACAATCTAAATGCTTTACTGTAAGTAACTCCCATTAGATACAATAACTATTCTAACTTTCCCTATTTTAGAGTAACTCAGGCTCATGGAGATTTATACAGCTAGGAAGTAAGGGCATTTGGATTTTGTCACTGGCCATAGGACTGCAAAATTCATACTTTTTACATAATGCCATATAATATTGATTTCTCTCTGTCTCTCTGTCTCTGTCTCTCTTTGTCTCTCTCTATATATACACACCCACACAACAATATTTTATGCATACTACATATATTCTAAATTATAAATATTCAATATCTAATATATTCTATATAATTCAATATCTATTATGGGCATATATATACATGTACATATATATATTTCAATATCTTTCCCAAGAAATGATCCATACACAGGTTTTCCATCAGAAAAATGGGTTTGTCCTCTAGCTCTTGCACTTTAAAGTGTGACCTTGGGCTCAATACTCAATTTCCCGAATCTCACTTTCCTCATCTATAGGTAGTAAGAATAATACCCCATTGAGCAGTTCTATGACAGGAGTTAATGATATGGAACCAATTTTTAAATCATAAATCACTATAAATATTTCAGTTACCATTTCCATTAATGGACATGCACATTCATATCTTGACAAGCTTTTGGTTGTTCATATCTTTTTTGTAGTTAACTTCATCACATGCCAATTATAGTTAAACCAAACAATCAACTTGTTATTCAATTGTGCAGGATAACCAGCTAATCTCATTATTGAACTTGGTACATTATGTTGAGTTATATACTTTAAGTGTCAAGGAAAGGTCCCTAAATAACCCATCAGCAGTAATAGGATTTTAACCTATTGGCTTGCCAAAGACATTTTAATTGACTGCACTGTTAAGTCTACTGAAACTACTAACAGAGGCCATAAGAAAACTGAGCTGCCAGTTGTTTAAAAAAAATAACAGGATGAAGGGAGAGAAAGTTAGACAGAACAATTTTTAAAACGAAGACAGATATTATGTTGAAAATCATTCAGGAATAAATAATGTCTGCACAATATATTCAGCCTCTATTTGGCCAAAATGCCTATAACAGAAAAGCATGAAGTAAGATTTTTGCTTTCCCTTTAAACAGCACCAAATACTGAGAAATTGGTTCTCATCGTGATGGACTCTGATACACTGCCGTCAATTTCCACACCATCTGTCAACTGAAATTATGTTCCACATAATTATGGTGTAATTACAGTATGATGTTTATTTGTCAAACAGTAGAGTCTTAGCACACACCCATTTAGTTTACACAAATATAACTATGTACTCTGTAAAGATCATTGAAACTGGGAAAGGGAGAGAGAGAAAAAAGGGAAGGGAAATTGAGGAAAAACAAGAAAGAAAGCCTGGAATGAGAGAAACATCTCTGTGTTTAATTTTGTAGCCTTAGCTTTTCAAATTATTTTTCCAGAATTAACATGCTGAAAGCAAACAAGCAAAAATTAACTGTTGCGATTTTTCAAGAGTAATTTTGATTATATGAGCTTTTGTAACCTGACCCCTTTTTAAGATGTTATTCCATTCTGTTTTGAAGTGGATAATTAATTAATTTGTTGTGCTTTTGAAAAAACTCCCTCCTCTTCTTATTATTTGAAACTAATTTACCTTATGAACAAATCATGGCAGATATTTCTCTCTCATAAAATCAATCTCAGAAGTTCAGAAGATTTATCTAACATCACACAGCAGTTATTTCCATATATGCAAGAGTACAGTCCTTATTCTCCACGTTTCTGCTCTTTTTATGACTTTATATTTCTTATACACTACACTTACACATGCAAGTATACATGTGCACACAAGCCACACACAGTTGGGTATGTCACAACACACAAAAAAAAACTTTAAAAAAAAGTAAGAAAAGTAGAATTTTTTTAAAAAGGGAAATGAAGTTTCCCCAAGGTTTTCTGTAACTCTTTAATTTTCAATAAACTGAAATTACTATTTTCATTTATTTTGTCAGTTGCCATGCTTTACTGTAGATTGTTCAAATTATATTCATTTTATTTATTAAAGGACTAGTGCTAAAAGCTACAGTTTATGTTTTCCATTTTCTCAATTTTTTTGAGTTTATTCCTAAATTTTTAAAGGCTAATTAATGGACCTCTCCTTAAAAGGTAAAGTACTATGTGGAATGTGTTATAACACTTCATGGATGGTACTTAACCTCCTTTGTTGGCCTAATCTTCCCTTCTAATTTTAGTCTTTGCCATTTGAAGGCAATGTCAGAGAAATCAAATCTATTGTCTATATGAAATGCAGGTATACTTAATAGAAAGCCTCACATTTTGACAGGTTTTTAATTAACCAGATGTTCACATACACTAAACACACAATCAGACCAAGGAATGCATTACACATCCAGGTCCTGATTAGTGTCCACACTTAGACTTCAGATGGATTATACCACTTACTAGCTTATTGACTGAGAGAAACCAACTTGATTAAAATATACCAGTAATACGAAACGTAAGTACTTCAAAAGAAAATGCACTTTAGAATAAAAAGCATTTTAAGAAAATAACTTAAGCTATTATGGGATATGGACAATATTATGAAACAAAATATAAGATAATTTTTTTAAATGACTATAAAATGCACTCTGAAAAAAATAACTGAACTTTTTTTCTCAGAGTATAGTATCTAGTTTTAAATTGACCTCTCTACGCTATGCCTTCTTGTGATTTGATTTTTAGCATCTTACCAATAAATGATTATAAAAATGAGTCATATCATGAAACTTTTGAAACACTTGATCTTAGCTGAAAAGTTGAGAAGCAGTTAAAACTTTTATATCTAGCACAGTTTAAAACATAAACAAGTCTAATGCAAAGATAGTATATATCAAATTTTTTTATGAATTTAATGCTCCCTTGGAGATTTAAGACTTTTAAAATTTCTTCAATTTGTACTTATAAACTTGGTAATAATTTTCACCTATTGCCCCTTTAACAAACTTTAAAAACCTTTTCTGTGCTAGGGGTTGTACTAAGCACTAAGTAAATAATTCTGAGGCATAACAAACAAGTTCCTCATGTCAAGGACCTTATCTCAAAGTGAGTAATTAATTATGGAGTGTTCCTGAACCTCCTACAAGGAACAGTAAAAAATTAGGGAAACTGGAAGGAAAAAAAATTGTAGCATATTCTCTGTGTGGTCTATTCCAGTCCACAAATTATTTATAAAATCAAGATTGAAGTGGAAATATCCTCTGCAAACTAGAGATGACTGGTTCAACCTGAATTTGGTCGATCTATGTTGAGTTAATAACGAAAAAATAAAAAGATTTAATGGGGAATTCTTCTTGAAAAGAATCATAGCACCTTTTAAGCACATAGTTATGGGCATTTACAAAACCTCCTCTCTATTGCTATTAAAATAAGCATCGGTCATGCACAATTGGTTCTTACTCATGTTATTTAGGTTTTTCTTTCATTCTTTAATATATTTAGTCATTCAAAAAAATAATGACTTTGGATATAACAGGTACCTAGATAAAGCCCTTACCTATGAAGACATTAATTTGTAATGGTGTGTGAGAGGTTGTCTTTTTAAAAATTGACCACAGCATATTTCTGGTCCCAACTACTCTTGTAGACCCTTCCCACATGTGCATCAGGAGCTGGAGTTTCTCTCCCTTCCACTGAAACTGGGCAGGCCTCTGTGACTCACTCAATGAATAAAACTTAGCAAGAGTTGTGTGCTGCATAAGGTCTAAGACAATATCACAAAGGGCAAAATAACTTTTCTCTCTCTCCACTGGCTTTGGAATCCTGAGTCTCCATGCAAGATTCCTAGTTATCCTAACACTGCCACGCTGAGGAGAGAGCACACAGAAATATAGAGAGATGACTGAGGAGCCCCAGTTTTTCCAGCCCCCAAATATTCAAGTCTTCAGGTGTGGAAAATGTGAGGAGGTGAGCGTGCTTCTGAGCTCCAGCCATGTGTAACTCTGTAATTGCATGGGAGGCTCTGATAGAGAACCCAGTACTATAGCTAATCCCACCTAACCTCCAGATTCATGAGCAAAATAATTGATTCTTATTGCTTTTAAGCCATGGTTTTGGAGTGGTATGTTATCCAATAGATAAGTAGAATGTGGGAAGAGAGAGAAAATAAATAAGTCAATGAATATAGAGTCCATCACAAAGGCAAAGGAATCAAATA
>NW_006796449.1:278761-286271 GCF_000442215.2 Lipotes vexillifer | reverse complement strand
TAGGGAAAGGAGGTGCTCACTATTTTATACAGAGTTCTAGGGAAATCTTGGCCGATATGTGGACATTTGAGCAGAGACCTGAAGTGAGCTGACCCCTTGGGTGTTTAGGGAGAAACATTCTGTCAGAGAGAACAGCAGTGCAAAGGCACTGGGGTGAGAGTGTCCACGGTCCTTTGTGAGCAATAAGGGACAAAGTGACTAAAGCAGAATACAGGAGGGTGAGAATAGTAGGAAATTGGGTCCTTGAGTATAAATGGGCCAAAGGGATATAAAGGTATAATTGTTTGCATTCCCTATAATTAAGGAAAAGGATAAAAACAAAGTATGCTATTAAAAGTCCTTATTGTACCAAGAATAACTCCATCTTTAAGGTCTTTGCCAAATTTTCACAATCTACTTCGATTAATGAGCATAGCCTCATTTTGCTTGGCTAAATTCAGCTCATATCCTATTTGCATACCACAGATTTTTAAACCACACAGAAAACAATTTGCCCCTGGTGTGGTTCATAAGCACTGGAAGGCAAATAAATCATAAAAGACAACTTGTTAAAGCACATATTGCAAAACATTCATCTTGTAGATATATGTTTTACTAGGATGTCCTAAATTTTACTGCCTATTCCAGAATGCATGATTAATCCAATTTGTAATTTTGTTTGTGAGATAAATGCTATCTCAAAAACATAGCCATTGAACAGGAAAGCATCTTTTATCTGTGGCTCAGATTGTCTCCAAGTGTTTTACCGTTGGCAGAAAGTATGCTTTTGTCTGTCGCTAGTGGAGTAATATAAACTCACATAAGCTGTGCTAAAGGGATTGTGTTAGTTGACATGAAGCACTGATTGAATCTGGATTTACATACAGCTATCACATGGGCTGCTGGAAAATATGATGAGGTTTTGGACTTGGGAAATGATAGATTACCTAGATAAACTTTATGTGGTTCCACCTCCCTTCCCCGCCATCATCACGCAAACTTTCATGAAAGAGGATACTAGTGACATTTAACCGGTTTATGTTCAGTAGTCATAAAAAAAGGAAGAAAAAAAAGGATGAAAAACTTAAAAACAAGTAAAAGAAAGTTAAACCTTGGAAAAATTCTGCTAGGGTAATTTAAAAATGACTGAGTGACTGCTATTCAGTAGAATCACACACCAAATCCCAGGAGGTTATATGTACAACAATGTTTATTTGCTGAGGTTTATGGGCCCTTACGGTTACTTTTTTTTTTTTTTTAACATCTTTATTGGAGTATAATTGCTTTACAATGGTGTGTTAGTTTTCTTATGGTTACTTTTTGAAACCGATAGTAAATGGATCATTCATTATGTTACCTTTCTGGATGCCTTTTGTTCTCTTCTTGGAGCCATTACACTGTTTATGCTATAGTTGTTATTTTGTTTCCCAATGATTCTGGAGTTCTGTTTGTTTGTTTATTTTTCAGAAAATAGCAGAGAACTTTTTCACCAGGCAAGCTCCTGTGGTTCAGTGGCTGGCCCATTATCCCAAATTTGAGTTTTAAAGGATAATTGTGCACAATCATGGATCTTTCTTTCTTTTCATTCTCTCTGTGAGAAGCAGCTTGGCACAGAAGAAGGAACATAAACTTTGCAGTTAGACAAAGATTTGAACTCTGCTTCACCACTTACCAACCCTGTGGCCTGGGTCAAATTATTGAACCTTGCTAAATCTTTGTTTCCTGAATCTTTAAAATGGAGATATATAATATCACTTTAGAAGGTTTAATTGAGAAAATGTATAAAATGCATAGCACAATACCCAGTACACTTCCTTCATTCATTCAACAATTATTTGTTGAACTTTTAGCATGTTCCAGGAACTATTATGGTTCTGGACATTCAGGGTTAAGTATTTGACTTCACTGAGGTTATATTTTTATAGATGCTTTTTTAATGAATTAATATTTTATAAGCTGTTGCTGTAAAACATAACCCAAGAGGGAGAAAAAGACACTTGGTATCTATTTCTAGCTCTGATATTAACTTAGTAATGATATGCTCTTGGGCTTAAATATGATATGAGAGCAAACATGTAAGTGTGTCTGTATAAAATAAAATTTTTTTTCTAATTTTAGAGTTCAGTGTTTCTGAATTAGCAAATATTTAGAGTGGAGTACATCTCAAGTTTGCATTAAAATATTATTAATGACTTCTGATTCTAGGAACTTGGATTAAATGTAGTTTTTCCTATTTGTAGAATTATGTAGATTTAAAGGTAGGGGAGATATATATATATATATAGATATATATATATAGATATATGTATATATATATATATATATATATATATATATATACATATATATATATATGTAAAATAAGAAGACTGAAAATTGGAGAGAAGATGGCAGACCAGCTAGGAACCTAAGACCTTGGGAGACAGTGGTGGGTTTTCTGCATTTTCTTTGTGTCCCATATATCCCAGAGTTGAAAATGGAGGACTCAGTAACTTGGAAATGCCAAAGGAAGTGGGGAAAAAAAAAGTAACAAAAGCCTGATCCCTATAGCCAAAGGGCCAGGGAAGGAACAACACAGCAAGAGAGAAACTTTTAGATAACTGCTCCACTTCCGATGAACACCACAGAAAAAAATGTGGCTTCATTCCCACTCATGCCAGCAAAGGCCAAGTGGGCAATCTAGATATTACCTCTTGCTAGTCTGTAGTGAGGCACCCCAAGCCCTTTCATAGGCTCATGCAAGAAAAGGCTGCATCCTGAGTAAGAAACTGAGTACCAATCCATCATATGGTAACAAGACTCTTCCCCATCTTCCATCAGTATTAGTAGAGACCATGTGGGGAGGGAGGCTGCCTGTATTTCTACCCCTACCCAGTAGTAACACTCCACATTCCCACTGAAGTATTTTCAAAGGAGACCTAGTAGAGAGTCAGGACTTTCACAGTGCCCTCTGTGGCATCAGTGGGGGCCACACGATGAGCAGTAACAAGGCATTCCTACCCCTTCCCAGCCAGTGAAATATCAGTGATGACTTGTTGAGGAGTGAAAACTCTCATCCCCATCCATCATAAGGAGGAGCACCCCCTAGCTCTCCAGGGTCAATGGAGGTAAAGAGGGGAAATTGGACATCTACCACCATCTGACAGTAATGAAGCTCCAGTCTCTCATTCCTTGCTGGAGCAGTGTCAAAAGAAGCCAGCTAAAACAGAAGGTTTAAATAAGATCCAGAGTCCTATAACACACAAAATATCCATGTTTTAATAAAAAACCACTTAGCATACCAAGAACCAGGAAGGTCTCAGACTGAATCAAAAGAGACAATCAAAAGATGTCAACACCAGAATGACAGAGATGTTAGAATTCTGGCAAATATTTTAAAGCATCTATCATAAAAGGCTTCAATAAGTAATTACAAACACATTGAAATAGAAATGAAAAAATAGGGTCTCAGCAAAGAAATAGAAGATATAAAGAAAAATCAAACACTACTTTTGGAACTAAAAACTAAAATAACTGAGTGGGAACAAGAAAGAATCAGTGAATTGTAAAATAGAATGGGAATTACTCAATCTGAATAACAGAGAAAATGGACTGAAAAAACACAATGAATAGAGCTTCAGCAACCTGTGTGAATACAACAAAAATCTAACATTGGTGTCATCAGAGTCCTAGAAGGGGAGGTGAAAGAGAATGGGGCTGAAAAAGTACTTATCAAATTTGGCAAGAGATTCAAGAAGTTGGGCAAACTCCTTACAGAATAAATTCAAGGAAATCAACACCAAAACAAGTGGAATCAAGCTCCTATAACCAAAGACAAAGAATATATCTTAATAACAGAGAAAGAGAAACAATCTGCCTATAGGGGAAATATAATTTAAATGGCAGTGGGTTTCTCACTCCAAACCATGGAGTGCAGAAGGAAGTGACACACGTTTTTCAAGTGCTGAAAGAAAACAAATGTAAATCCAGTATCTGTATCCAGTGAAAATATCCTCCAGGAATGAAAGGGAAATCAAGACATTCTCAGATAAAAGAAAACAAAGAGAATTTGTCACCAGCAGAACTACCTAAAGATTGGCTACAGGATGTTCTTAAAATAGAAAGGAGTGTTAAAAGAAGGAATCTTGAATATAAGAAGGAAGAAAGAACACAGTAAGCAAAAATATAGGTGAATACAATAGATCTTCCTTTCCCTCATGTTGTCTAACTGATGTTTGATAGTGGAAGCAAAAATTTTAACAATGTATGATTTGGTTCTAAATTTCAGTAGAGCAGATAGTGCAGGCAACTATATTATAAAAGGGGGAAGGTAAAGGAACATAAAGAGAAGTTAAGGTTTTTAAACTTCATTCAAATTGGCAAAATGATGACACTGGTACATATGACTATTCAACACTCTTCTTTCAACAACTGATAGAAAAACTGGACAGAATATCAGAGAGTATAGAAAAACTAACTCTGTCAACCAACAGAATAAAACTGACATTTATAGAAAACTCCACCCAAGGACAGCAGAATGCATACACTTTTCAACTGCCCATGAAACTTATACCAAGGTAAACCATATCTTGGAACATAAAACAAACCTCAAGAGATTTAAAAGGTTTGAAATCATACAGAGTGTATTCTGAAATCATACAGAGTGTACTTTCAATAGTATCACATAGAAATTGATTTTAAAAAATAAGAAAATATCTAAACAAAACACTTCCACATCACACATGGGGCAAAGAGGAAGTCTCAAGGGAAATTTTAAAAAATGCACTGAACTGAGTGAACAGTATTTCAAAATTTCTAAGACACAGCTAAAAAAGTGCTGAGAAGGCAAATTATACCCTTAAGTGCAAACATTTGAAAAGAATAAAAGTCTCAAATCAATTTAAGCTCCCATGACAAGAAATTAGAAAAAGAAGGATAAAATAAACCAAATCAGGCAAATAAAGGAAATAATGAAGATAAGAGCAGAAATCAATGACAGTGAAAACAGACAATAGAGAAAAATCAGTGAAACAAAGAGATGGCTCTTTGAAAAGGTCAATGAAATAGACAAACTTCTAGTGAAACAGATAAAAAAGAGAGAAGACACAAATTACCAATATTAAAAGTGAAACCAGAGATATCATTACAGAACCTGCAGATATCTAAAAGGGTTTTTAACCTTTAAAAAATGTATAAGGACACACACTGATCTTCTTTGTTCAAAAATAGGACCATTCCACATGTATGGCTCTACAGTTTGCTTTTTATTAATGTACTGGGCTGGCCAAAAAGTTTGTTTGGGTTTTTCTGCAACATCTTACAGAAAAACCCAAATGAACTTTTTGGCCAACCCAATAACAATATGTTAGTCCATTCATTAACCAATACTTACCGAGATCTTACTGAGTACCAGTTCCATTAAATGAATATATCAGTATGTAAATTATATTTGTTATTGCTAGGTTTTCACTATTACAAATTAAGAGAACATTATAGTAAAAAAGAAATACTACACACAACTCTTAACCCATAGATTTGATTACTTAGATGAAATGGACCAATTCTTTGAAAAAACCCAAACTAATACAACTCACCGAATTTGAAATAATTTCAATAACCATATACTATAAAGTATTTGTAATTTACAAACTCACAATAAAGTGATCTCCAGGCCCAGGTTATTTTATTGGATAATTCTACCAAATTTTAAAGAAAAATTAACAACAATTCTACATAATGTTTTCCAGAAAATAGAGGAGGAAAGACTATTTCTCAATTTTGGCTTAAGACAGAACTAAAATGAATAACATTACAGATGATATCCATCATAAATATTAATACAAAAATTCTTAAAACATTAGCAAATAGAATTCAGCAGTATATAGAAAGTGTTATATACTATGATCAGTGGTGTTTATTCCAAGAATGAAAGGCCCATTTCAATATTTGAAGCTTAATCAATAGAATCCAATGTAACACACTAAAAAAAAAAAAAATCACATTATCAATTGGTGTAGCAAAAGAATTTTACACAGTTCAACTCCTATTCATGATAAACACTATCAGGAAAAAATAGGAGTAGAGTAGAACTTCCTCAACTTGATAAAAAAGATCTACAAAAACCTGCAACATTATACTCAATGTGAAAGAATGAATGACTTACCCCTGGAATAAGATGGAAATGTTGTCTACTATTATCACTCTTAGCATAATACTGGGAGCTCTAGCTAGTGCAATAAGTCAAGACTGAGGTTAATGATGTACAGATAGGAAGGGAAATAATAAAACTGTCCATATACACAAATGGTATGATTGCTTAGACTATGCCACAGAACGTACCAAAAAACTTTAGAGGTAAGGAGTGAGTTCAACACGGTCACAAGATACAAAATAATCACAAAAATCAACTATATTTTCATATATAAAAATGAAAATGAGAACACTGACATTTACAATACAATTTACAGTTGCTCGGGCTTCCCTGGTGGTGCAGTGGTTGAGAGTCCGCCTGCCAATGCAGAGGACACGGGTTCGTGCCCCGGTCCGGGAAGATCCCACATGCCGCAGAGCAGCTGGGCCTGTGAGCCATGGCCGCTGAGCCTGCACACCCGGAGCCTGTGCTCCATAACGGGAGAGGCCACAACAGTGAGAGGCCCGCGTACTGCCAAAAAAACAAAAACAAAAACAAACAAAAACAAAACAATTTACAGTTGCTCAAAAAAATTAAATACCTTAGTGTATATCTAACACAAACATGTATAGTATTTTTATATGAAAAAGACTAAATACTGATTAAGGTAATTGAAGAAGATAACAGATTGCAAGATTCAACATAGTAAATATGTCAGTTTTCCTGCAATTTATATAGAGGTTTTTTTTTGTTTTTTTTGTTTTTTTTGCGGTACGCGGGCCCCTCACTACCGCGGCCTCTCCCGCTGCGGAGCACAGGCTCCGGACGCGCAGGCCCAGCGGCCATGGCTCACGGGCCCAGCCGCCCCGCGACACGTGGGGTCCTCCCGGGCCGGGACACGAACCCACGTCCCCTGCATCGGCAGGCGGACTCCCAACCACTGCGCCACCAGGGAAGCCCTATATAGAGGTTTTATACAATCCCTATCAAAGTCCTAGTAAGAACTTTTATAGATATAGGCCAGATTATCCTAATATTTATATGAAAAGGCAAAAGAATTGGAAACTGAAACAATTTATATATATATGTATATAAAACATATTTACAGAAAACAAGATGGTCCAGTATCAGTGTGTGAATAAACACATAGATAAGTGGAACAAAGTCAAGAATCCAGAAGTAGACCCATTCAATATTACCAACTGATTTTTGACAAGGGCACAAAAACAACTCAACAGAGGAAATGTAGACCTTTCAACAAACAGTGCTGGAGTAATTGAACATTCATGGGTATAAAAATGGACCTCAACCTAATACAAAAATTAGCTCAAAATGGATCATGGAATTAATGTAAACTGTAAAAATACAAGACTTAAAAAAAAAAAACATAGGAGAAAGTCTTTGGGACTTAAGATAAGAAAG